>NC_052323.1:28236078-28383578 GCF_016432855.1 Salvelinus namaycush
CACTGAATTTCAAATGAAGCATAAACAATTAACAATAAAACAATGACAAGCTTCTAAATTGGGAACAAAAGAGGCAAACAAGCCTGCAGAATAGAGCATCCTGTCCCAGGGGACCAGATAACAGCTCATTGAGAGATAACAGTATTACATTATTAATCACCAAATTTGTTTTTCTTTGTACTGTGTATAATAATCTGACTACATGACTTGATTTGCAAAGAAAAACAGAGAGATCATGAGGTTGAAGGGGAACATTGATGATGACAAGCTGAGAGGGTTACTGACTGAGGACTGAGGGAGAAGGGGAACTGATGACGACAAGCTGAGAGCGTTTCTGACTGATGTCTGAGGGAGAAGGGAAACATTGATGATGACAAGCTGAGAGGGTTACTGATGTCTGAGGGTGAAGGGAAACATTGATGATGATGACAAGCTGAGAGGGTTACTGATGTCTGAGGATGAAGGGAAACATTGATGATGACAAGCTGAGAGGGTTACTGATGTCTGAGGGTGAAGGGAAACATTGATGATGATGACAAGCTGAGAGGGTTACTGACTGACAGCTGAGGGTGAAGGGAAACATTGATGATGACAAGCTGAGAGGGTTACTGATGTCTGAGGATGAAGGGAAACATTGATGATGACAAGCTGAGAGGGTTACTGATGTCTGAGGGTGAAGGGAAACATTGATGATGACAAGCTGAGAGGGTTACTGATGTCTGAGGGTGAAGGGAAACATTGATGATGACAAGCTGAGAGGGTTACTGATGTCTGAGGGTGAAGGGAAACATTGATGATGACAAGCTGAGAGGGTTACTGACTGACAGCTGAGGGTGAAGGGAAACATTGATTGATGATGACAAGCTGAGAGAGTTACTGACTGAGGTGAAATTATTAAAGAGTACTGCATCAACACATCAAGAAACCACACCCCCAAGGTGAATGATGAAACAGGAACTAGGAAGTGAGTACATTTATACAGGATGTACAGTATATGTCAACAAATCAAGAGACCACACCACTAAGGTGAATGATGAAACAGGAACTAGGAAGTGAGTACATTTATACAGGATGTACAGTATATGTCAACAAATCAAGAGACCACACCACTAAGGTGAATGATGAAACAGGAACTAGGAAGTGAGTACATTTATACAGGATGTACAGTATATGTCAACAAATCAAGAGACCACACCACTAAGGTGAATGATGAAACAGGAACTAGGAAGTGAGTACATTTATACAGGATGTACAGTATATGTCAACAAATCAAGAGACCACACCACTAAGGTGAATGATGAACAGGAACTAGGAAGTGAGTACATTTATACAGGATGTACAGTATATGTCAACAAATCAAGAGACCACACCACTAAGGTGAATGATGAAACAGGAACTAGGAAGTGAGTACATTTATACAGGATGTACAGTATATGTCAACAAATCAAGAGACCACACCACTAAGGTGAATGATGAAACAGGAACTAGGAAGTGAGTACATTTATACAGGATGTACAGTATATGTCAACAAATCAAGAGACCACACCACTAAGGTGAATGATGAAACAGGAACTAGGAAGTGAGTACATTTATACAGGATGTACAGTATATGTCAACAAATCAAGAGACCACACCACTAAGGTGAATGATGAACAGGAACTAGGAAGTGAGTACATTTATACAGGATGTACAGTATATGTCAACAAATCAAGAGACCACACCACTAAGGTGAATGATGAACAGGAACTAGGAAGTGAGTACATTTATACAGGATGTACAGTATATGTCAACAAATCAAGAGACCACACCACTAAGGTGAATGATGAACAGGAACTAGGAAGTGAGTACATTTATACAGGATGTACAGTATATGTCAACAAATCAAGAGACCACACCACTAAGGTGAATGATGAAACAGGAACTAGGAAGTGAGTACATTTATACAGGATGTACAGTATATGTCAACAAATCAAGAGACCACACCACTAAGGTGAATGATGAACAGGAACTAGGAAGTGAGTACATTTATACAGGATGTACAGTATATGTCAACAAATCAAGAGACCACACCACTAAGGTGAATGATGAACAGGAACTAGGAAGTGAGTACATTTATACAGGATGTACAGTATATGTCAACAAATCAAGAGACCACACACCAGGCTATGCATTTCCTTTAGCCTATGTAAACCAATTTGCAGGCGAACCATAAGACTGCTTTGGTGAAGTTAAGCTGTGCTCTTGTCTCACAGCAGTGAAAAATAGAGCTACCTGTCAACATTCAGAAATGCGACTTAGCCTGCGGTCTGGCTAGCCAGAGGACCATACAGTATGTGTGTGCAGCCCAATAACGGGAAAATGTCAATACGTCATTGGAGCACTGCCGGTGTCCCAAATTACACCCTATTCCCTAAATATAGTGTGCTACGTTTGACCAGGATCCATAAGTCCCTTTTTTTTTAAAGTAGTGCACTATATAGGAAGTAGGATGTCATGTGGGTCTCACACACTCTTTTCTGAGGCTAGCAGTGGAGGATTGGAAAGGGGAAAGGGGGATACCAGGTCAGTTGTACATGGAAAGGGGGATACCAGGTCAGTTGTACAGGGAAAGGGGGATACCAGGTCAGTTGTACAGGGAAAGGGGGATACCAGGTCAGTTGTACAGGGAAAGGGGGATACCAGGTCAGTTGTACAGGGAAAGGGGGATACCAGGTCAGTTGTACAGGGAAAGGGGGATACCAGGTCAGTTGTACAGGGAAAGGGGGATACCAGGTCAGTTGTACAGGGAAAGGGGGATACCAGGTCAGTTGTACAGGGAAAGGGGGATACCAGGTCAGTTGTACAGGGAAAGGGGGATACCAGGTCAGTTGTCCAACTGAATGTGTTCAACTGAAATGTGTCTTCCACATTTAACCCAACCCCCTCTGAATCAGAGATTAATAATCGGAGGACCGGTATAGATAGTGAAATCATTTAAGGTTTAGAGGTAAATGGGGTAGAAGTTAAAATGTACTTTTTAAGATTATTGCCCTTAAATTATTAGGTTGTTGAGGGGCAAACACTGCCAAGTGACTCCTTCCTCAGGCAGAGTAAGAAAAGAGTAATCAACCTAAATTAATGAGCAGATACTTGGTCAAACCATGAAAGGGAACTGTGGTGGTAATAAGTCAGAAGAGATGTGTTGGTTGTATAGCGGGCGTTTGACTGATCTGAACTGCCTGGTTACAGGACATCTAGAAGCTAGTCTGATAACCTCATTCTAGTCTAACATGAGGTAGATAGATCAGTTTAACTGGATCCCTGCAGAGAATTAGTGGACTGTAGTTGGTCCTCTTAGCTAGCGTTAATATTATCTTGCCATTGAGACTTTTTTTTGAAAACATTTTTTTAATGATTTTAATGCATCAAATACGAAGACAAAGTTAGGAACTGACATTCTGTACTTGTCAACATTGTTTGAAGAGGTGTTCAATGTACATTCTTAACCGTACATTTTCGGGTAAGTAGCTGTCAACCAGTTACGTTTGGTACTATGTATTATTCAACGTTTCACGATGTAAATAGCTTTGTGTTACAGACCTCATCGACCAATTAAATGTGTGATTCCCGCCACACAGTTGAACAGAGAAAGTTCTTTAAATAGTGACCTACTGTAATGTAAGCTTAGCTTTCTAGCAAATGTATATCACAGTGTACAGGAGAGAATAATGTGTGATCCATCTATGTAGTGCTGGGTTGCTGACCCTCTCTTGTCCATCTTTACGCCTCTCCAGACCACTGGTTTCCAAGCACCCACAGCCATGCCTGGTAGAGAGATGGAGATAAGTGCATGTGATGGTACCCACATCAAAGCGGTGGAAGAGTGTCTTAGCGAGCAGAGGCAGTGGAGCTCGAAACGCAGCTTTGATCATTCTCAGCTTTCTGATCATTAAAATATTGGATAAATAATTGATTAAAACCAGAGCTCTGTATCCCAATTTATTCCAACCTTGACACTCGTCTTGTCTTTCGCTTTATATCAATAAGTGTGTGGGTACAACTCTGAGAGGTACATGGATGAATTGTGCCTCTCCATTCAGCGTCTTTAAATAATACATAAAACATTACGAACTGACATCACTTACAGTCTGTAGATATAATATGAACAACAGGCATATTGTTCAAGGTCACATATACTTTCTCCCTTCCTGAAACTGTATGGTTATAACCCTCGTTCTCCCTTGACGATATGGTTAATAACCCTCGTTATCCCTTGACGATATGGTTATAACCCTCGTTCTCCCTTGACGATATGGTTATAACCCTCGTTCTCCCTTGATGATATGGTTAATAACCCTCGTTCTCCCTTGACGATATGGTTAATAACCCTCGTTCTCCCTTGACGATATGGTTAATAACCCTCGTTCTCCCTTGACGATATGGTTATAACCCTCGTTCTCCCTTGACGATGTGGTTAATAACCCTCGTTCTCCCTTGACGATATGGTTAATAACCCTCGTTCTCCCTTGACGATATGGTTAATAACCCTCGTTCTCCCTTGACGATATGGTTAATAACCCTCGTTCTCCCTTGACGATATGGTTATAACCCTCGTTCTCCCTTGATATGGTTATAACCCTCGTTCTCCCTTGATGATATGGTTAATAACCCTCGTTCTCCCTTGACGATATGGTTAATAACGCTCGTTCTCCCTTGACGATATGGTTAATAACCCTCGTTCTCCCTTGACAATATGGTTAATAACCCTCGTTCTCCCTTGACGATATGGTTAATAACCCTCGTTCTCCCTTGACGATATGGTTATAGCCCTCGTTCTCCCTTGACGATGTGGTTATAGCCCTCGTTCTCCCTTGATGATGTGGTTATAGCCCTCGTTCTCCCTTGACGATGTGGTTATAGCCCTCGTTCTCCCTTGATGATATGGTTAATAACCCTCGTTCTCCCTTGACGATATGGTTAATAACCCTCTTTCTCCCTTGATGATATGGTTAATAACCCTCGTTCTCCCCGGTGATGATATGGTTATAACCCTCGTTCTCCCTTGACGATATGGTTAATAACCCTCGTTCTCCCTTGACGATATGGTTAATAACCCTCGTTCTCCCTTGACGATATGGTTATAACCCTCGTTCTCCCTTGACGATATGGTTATAACCCTCGTTCTCCCTTGATGATATGGTTAATAACCCTCGTTCTCCCTTGACGATATGGTTAATAACCCTCGTTCTCCCTTGACGATATGGTTAATAACCCTCGTTCTCCCTTGACGATATGGTTATAACCCTCGTTCTCCCTTGACGATGTGGTTAATAACCCTCGTTCTCCCTTGACGATATGGTTAATAACCCTCGTTCTCCCTTGACGATATGGTTAATAACCCTCGTTCTCCCTTGACGATATGGTTAATAACCCTCGTTCTCCCTTGACGATATGGTTATAACCCTCGTTCTCCCTTGATATGGTTATAACCCTCGTTCTCCCTTGATGATATGGTTAATAACCCTCGTTCTCCCTTGACGATATGGTTAATAACCCTCGTTCTCCCTTGACGATATGGTTAATAACCCTCGTTCTCCCTTGACAATATGGTTAATAACCCTCGTTCTCCCTTGACGATATGGTTAATAACCCTCGTTCTCCCTTGACGATATGGTTATAGCCCTCGTTCTCCCTTGACGATGTGGTTATAGCCCTCGTTCTCCCTTGATGATGTGGTTATAGCCCTCGTTCTCCCTTGACGATGTGGTTATAGCCCTCGTTCTCCCTTGATGATATGGTTAATAACCCTCGTTCTCCCTTGACGATATGGTTAATAACCCTCTTTCTCCCTTGATGATATGGTTAATAACCCTCGTTCTCCCCGGTGATGATATGGTTATAACCCTCGTTCTCCCTTGACGATATGGTTAATAACCCTCGTTCTCCCTTGACGATATGGTTAATAACCCTCGTTCTCCCTTGACGATATGGTTAATAACCCTCGTTCTCCCTTGACGATATGGTTAATAACCCTCGTTCTCCCTTGACGATATGGTTAATAACCCTCGTTCTCCCTTGACGATATGGTTAATAACCCTCGTTCTCCCCGGTGATGATATGGTTATAACCCTCGTTCTCCCTTGATGATATGGTTAATAACCCTCGTTCTCCCTTGACGATATGGTTAATAACCCTCGTTCTCCCTTGACGATGTGGTTATAGCCCTCGTTCTCCCTTGATGATATGGTTAATAACCCTCGTTCTCCCTTGACGATGTGGTTATAGCCCTCGTTCTCCCTTGACGATGTGGTTATAGCCCTCGTTCTCCCTTGACGATGTGGTTATAACCCTCGTTCTCCCTTGACGATGTGGTTATAGCCCTCGTTCTCCCTTGATGATATGGTTAATAACCCTCGTTCTCCCTTGACGATGTGGTTATAACCCTCGTTCTCCCTTGACGATGTGGTTATAGCCCTCGTTCTCCCTTGACGATGTGGTTATAGCCCTCGTTCTCCCTTGACGATATGGTTAATAACCCTCGTTCTCCCTTGACGATATGGTTAATAACCCTCGTTCTCCCTTGATGATATGGTTAATAACCCTCGTTCTCCCTTGATGATATGGTTATAACCCTCGTTCTCCCGTGATGATATGGTTATAACCCTCGTTCTCGCTTGACGATATGGTTAATAACCCTCGTTCTCCCTTGATGATATGGTTAATAACCCTCGTTCTCCCTTGATGATATGGTTATAACCCTCGTTCTCCCTTGATGATATGGTTATAACCCTCATTCTCCCGTGACGATATGGTTATAACCCTCGTTCTCCCTTGATGATATGGTTAATAACCCTCGTTCTCCCTTGACGATATGGTTATAACCCTCGTTCTCCCTTGACGATATGGTTATAACCCTCGTTCTCCCTTGATGATATGGTTATAACCCTCGTTCTCCCTTGATGATATGGTTATAAACAAAGAGGTGGTCACACACCAGATACTGACTGGTATTCTGATCCACTCCCATACTTTAGGTATCTGTGACCAACAGATGCATATCTGTATTCCCAGTCATGTGAAATCCATAGATTAGGGCTTAATAAATGTACTTAAATTGTCTGATTTCCTTCATTTGCACACACTGTATATATACATACTTTTTTTCCTACTGTATTATTGACTGTATGTTTGTTTATTCCATGTGTAACTCTGTGTTGTTGTATGTGTCGAACTGCTTTGCTTTATCTTGGCCAGGTCGCAGTTGTAAATGAGAACTTGTTCTCAACTAGCCTACCCGGTTAAATAAAGGTGAAATAAATAAATTAAAAAATAAATATGAGCTGTAACTCTGTAAAATCTTCAAAATTGTTGCATGTTGCATTTATATTTTTTTTATTCAGTATAGATTTCATGTCATTTTATATATTTACCCGGCAACCCAAGGTGAGTACAAAACAAAACAAATGTAATGTGTTAGCTAACGTTAGCTAACATTTGCAAACTATTTCCCTCATTGAACTCACCCCAAGTTTCATTTTCTTTCCAGCCTTGTGTCTTCATGTCTTTCTTTACAGAACGTCTATCTATCTACCTGTATACATGAAAATGGGAAATTGCTAGCATAATCATTTGTTTTTCCCAAAGTGTGTTTTTGGCAATCCTTGCAACAAAACGTGTGGTGTGTGTCTGGCAATTTGTTTGCGGTGCCACAGAGTACTGTACCGTGGTTGTTTCACCAGCCAACCCTACATCTGTACCGTGGTTGTTTCACCAGCCAACCCTACATCTGTACCGTGGTTGTTTCACCAGCCAACCCTACATCTGTACCGTGGTTGTTTCACCAGCCAACCCTACATCTGTACCGTGGTTGTTTCACCAGCCAACCCTACATCTGTACCGTGGTTGTTTCACCAGCCAACCCTACATCTTGTCTGTGGTTGTTTCACCAGCCAACCCTACATCGTGTCTGTGGTTGTTTCACCAGCCAACCCTACATCTTGTCTGTGGTTGTTTCACCAGCCAACCCTACATCTTGTCCGTGGTTGTTTCACCAGCCAACCCTACATCTTGTCCGTGGTTGTTTCACCAGCCAACCCTACATCTTGTCTGTGGTTGTTTCACCAGCCAACCCTACATCTTGTCCGTGGTTGTTTCACCAGCCAACCCTACATCTTGTCCGTGGTTGTTTCACCAGCCAACCCTACATCTTGTCCGTGGTTGTTTCACCAGCCAACCCTACATCTTGTCTGTGGTTGTTTCACCAGCCAACCCTACATCTTGTCCGTGGTTGTTTCACCAGCCAACCCTACATCTTGTCCGTGGTTGTTTCACCAGCCAACCCTACATCTTGTCTGTGGTTGTTTCACCAGCCAACCCTACATCTTGTCTGTGGTTGTTTCACCAGCCAACCCTACATCTTGTCTGTGGTTGTTTCACCAGCCAACCCTACATCTTGTCTGTGGTTGTTTCACCAACCAACCCTACATCTTGTCTGTGGTTGTTTCACCAGCCAACCCTACATCTTGTCTGTGGTTGTTTCACCAGCCAACCCTACATCTTGTCAGTGGTTGTTTCACCAGCCAACCCTACTTATCTGTTGTTATCTGTCGTTGCAGAGGTCACAGGAGTCAGAGAAGCCTTAGCATGTTTACTATGAGTGAGAAACATCGACAGGGGACGCCCACAGTCCCCTGGGCACTGCTTTTATTATGTAACTTTCTCAAGCATCTGTACAGTACAGGACCATGTCAAAGAGGATCACAAGCCTGGCAGGGCTGAAGGATTAAGGTTCAAATGATTTGAAGGCTGAAGAGTCTAGGGCAGTAAGTGAAGATCTGTGTATTGTCTGTCTAGGGCAGTAAGTGAAGATCTGTGTATTGTCTGTCTAGGGCAGTAAGTGAAGGTCTGTGTATTGTCTGTCTAGGGCAGTAAGTGAAGGTCTGTGTATTGTCTGTCTAGGGCAGTAAGTGAAGGTCTGTGTATTGTCTGTCTAGGGCAGTAAGTGAAGATCTGTGTATTGTCTGTCTAGGGCAGTAAGTGAAGGTCTGTATTGTCTGTCTAGGGCAGTAAGTGAAGATCTGTGTATTGTCTGTCTAGGGCAGTGAGTGAAGATCTGAATCTTTCGTTTTCCACTGAAAATAGAGTAGATTGGGAGAACGATATGAAATGTAGTGTATGATGCGATAAATGAAGTCTTAAAACTTTGACTCCGGGGCCCTTGTACTCTTAATAGTTTAACACTAATGAGATCTGGGTGCTTCCTCCCTCCCTCCAGTCACTGCAGTCAGGCTGCTCACTTCACAGTTTATTTAACAGTGTAAATAACTTTAAAGATGTGAAGACAGAAGCAGAGAGAGAGAGCAGAGGGAGAGAGAGGGAGAGACAGAGAGAGAGAGAGGGAGAGAGAGCAGAGAGAGAGAGATGGAGACAGAAGCAGAGAGAGAGCAGAGACAGAGAGAGAGAGAGGGAGAGAGAGGGAGAGAGAGAGAGACAGAAGCAGAGAGAGAGAGCAGAGAGAGAGAGAGAGAGAGCAGAGAGAGAAAGAGAACAGAGAGAGAGAGAGCAGAGAGAGAGAGAGAGAGAGAGCAGAGAGAGAGAGCAGGGAGAGAGACAGAGAGAGAGAGAGAGCAGAGAGAGCTCATCTTGGCTGAGCTGCCAAAGCAATCCCACTCGTTTGGTTTCCTATTACTTCAGTCGTGACCGGAGGATCTCTTTGGTGAGTAGCGAGTGGTGAGAACAGTTATAGTCAACTGCTGTTCAACTGTGTGAATTCTTTGAAATGACGGTCAAGACCGAGCTGTCATGACAGCTCAGTACTCCAGTGTCAATGTGGGGCCGTGGACTTGTGCAACCGAGAGACGGGTTTGGGTTGCCTGTGTTTATTAACGCAGGGTAGGAGACGGCTCTCTCACAGCTCAGTCGGCACTGTCGGTGTCAGTGTTTCATAGCTGCAGGCCTACTCCCATCTGCTGACATTACTGTATGAACCTGACATGGCTCAAGTGTACATTCTTTACCACAACTTATATTTCATGTAAACTTGAGATTGTAGGCGATCAGTCTGTTTTACATTTTCAACAATACATCTACTAAAATGAAAATAACATTGGCTAACAAACTTTTCACCCTTTCAACGTATGCTACTTTATTTGGGGTTTGTTCTTGCTTAACGACCTATAGCTAATTATTCACACTCAAATAAGGGAAGATCTCTTTACACTACAAGGGTTAAGAGGTGTGAATTCTGTACGTTTGACATATGCCGCCCCTGAGTGAGTAACAGTGTTGTAGTTTACTTTCATGTCGCAATATGTAACATTTTGGATGACCCGACCAAATTCACATATAAATACTCACATATGTGAGTTATAGATCTGTCATTCTCATTGAAAGCAAGTCTAAGAACAATAAATCTGTTCTATGTGCTCTATTTCTATGCTTCCAGCTCTTAAGTTTAGCTTTTGTGTCTTTGGGTTTTGAACACCAGCTACAAACAGCTGTTAATACCGTATTTTTAGTTATGAGAAATATATTTCACAGCGCTGTAGATGGTACAGTGATTCTCTACACTATACTAGGTTTTTTGGTAACATAAACTCAATGAGCTAACGATTAGAGATTTAGCAATCAGGAAATGGCAGAGATTTAGCATTACGTGGTGAGTGTTTCCCCTGAACAATCCCTTTCTCTCAAAGCAGCAAGCCGTCCAGTGGGCTGGGGGGGGAGAGAGAGAGAGAATAATGCAGGCAGATTTAAGCCGATACCCCGCTAATTATCAAAATCCAGAAAAGAGACGTTCAATTCTACAACCACCTAAAAGGAAGCGATTCCCAAACCTTCCATAACAACGCCATCACCTACAGAAAAATGAACCTGGAGAAGAGTCCCATAAGCAAGCTGGTCCTGGGGCTCTGTTCACAAACACAAACAGACGCCACAGAGCCTCAGGAGAGCAACACAATTAGACCCAACCAAATCACAAGAAAACAAAAAGATGATTACTTGACACATTGGAAAGAATTTACAAAAAAAACTGAGCAAACTAGAATGCTATTTGGCCCTAAACAGAGGACACAGTGGCAGAATACATGACCACTGTGATTGACTCAAAGCTTTGACTATGTAAAGACTCAGTGAGCATAGCCTTGCTATTGAGAAAGGCAGCCTAGAAAGACCTGGCTCTCAAGACAAGTCAGGATATGTACACACTGCCCACAAAATGAGGTGGAAACTAAGCTGCACTTCCTAACCTCCTGCCAAATGTATGACCATATTAGAGACACATATTTCCGTCAGATTACACAGACCCACAATTTTGATAAACTCTCATATCTATTGGGTGAAATACCACAGTGTACCATCACAGCAGCAAGACTTGTGACGTGTTGCCACAAGAAAAGGGCAACCAGTGAAGAACAAACACCATTGGAAATACAACCTAGTATATTTATGTTAAAACAGAAAAAATATTCCCATTTCTACTTAAACTATCATTACAACACATAATATGATATTTGAAATGGCTTTGTTCTTTTGGAACTTCTGTGAGTGTAATGTTTACTGTTACATTTATATAGTTTATTTCACTTTTGTTAATTATCTATTTCTCTTGCTTTGGCAATGTTAACATACGTTTCCCATGCTAATAAAGCCCCTTAAAATGAATTGAAATGTAAATTAATATAAATGAAATTTAATTAAATTGAATTGAAATTCAATGAAACTGAATCGCGAGAGAGGATGCAACATATTGATTGTCCTCAGTACCAGCGGCTAGCCCCTCCTGATTTCATTAGGCTGCCTGGTGTTAATTACTCCACACTCTCACCTTTCACTGTTTCATTTGGACCGACAAAAATTGGCTGAATTCAAGAATAGGGCTACGTCCCAAATGGCACCCATAATTTCATATAGTGCACTACTTTTGACCAGAGCCTTGTCAAAAGTGGTCCACTATATAGGGAATAGGGTGCCATTTTAAACTCACATGAGGTGAGAATAAAAAGGCAGAATAGCTTGACGTGTTTGTTGGATCCCTGAGCCGCCTCCCAAGCGGCGTCATAATTAAAAAAGTTCATCAATGTTCTTCTTTGCTCATCAAATTACGCTGGAGAAGGAGGCTAAGAGGTCATTGTTTTGGGAGGGAGGACTCATTTATGACATCATCTCACTGGTCTGATCTCGTTAGTTTTCTAGGGAGTTACATCGGTTAGGTCTTTTTCATGCGTTTTATTTAAATACACAATTGGCTTTTTACTAATTTGATCATCTTTATTTATTAATTTACTGTCTATTCTTTTCTTGGGACTAACACCGTGATTTCAGAGTCTGTCTCAAAGGGCACTTCAACTCCTAAGAATTTAAAGAAAGGGTTAAATGAAGGAATACATACATGTAGGGTTAAATGAAGGAATACATACATGTTGGGTTAAATGTAGGAATACATACATGTTGGGTTAAATGTAGGAATACATACATGTTGTGTTAAATGTAGGAATACATACATGTAGGGTTAAATGTAGGAATACATACATGTAGGGTTAAATGTAGGAATACATACATGTTGGGTTAAATGTAGGAATACATACATGTTGGGTTAAATGTAGGAATACATACATGTAGGGTTAAATGTAGGAATACATACATGTAGGGTTAAATGTAGGAATACATACATGTAGGGTTAAATGTAGGAATACATACATGTTGGGTTAAATGTAGGAATACATACATGTAGGGTTAAATGTAGGAATACATACATGTTGGGTTAAATGTAGGAATACATACATGTTGGGTTAAATGAAGGAATACATACATGTAGGGTTAAATGTAGGAATACATACATGTTAGGTTAAATGTAGGAATACATACATGTTGGGTTAAATGTAGGAATACTCATATGATGCTTATGATCCGGTATATACGTTTGTTTTGTTAGCTATAAGAGAAAATATACATGACATCTAATACTAACGTCACAGATGGCGCAATAAAATATGCTTTAGAAGATCACGATCATGACGATGGCGACAATGTCCTTTAATCCTTAAAATATATACTGAACAAAAATATAAACACAACATGTAAAGTGTTGGTTCCCGTGTTTCATGAGCTGAAATAACAGATCCTAGAAATGTTCCATACGCACAAAAATCTTATTTCTCTCAAATATGTTGCACACAAATTTGTTTACATCCCTGTTACTGAGCATTTCTCCTTTTCCCACATAATCCATCCACCTGACAGATGTGGCATATCAAGAAGCTGATTAAACAGCATGATCATTACACAGGTGCACCTTGTGCTGGGTGACAATGAAAGGCCACTCTAAAATGTGCAGTTTTGTAATACAACACAATGTCACAGATTTCTCAAATTTGAGGGAGTGTGCAATTGGCATGCTGACTGCAGGAATGTCCACCAGAGCTGTTGCCAGACAATTGAATGTTCATTTCTCTACCATAAGCCAAAACCATAGTTTTTTTAGAGAACTGGGCAGTACGTCCAAACCAGCCTCACAGTCGCAGACCATCTTTAACCACGCCAGCCCAGGACCTCCACGTCCAGCTTCTTCACCTGCGGGATTGTTTTAGACCAGCCACCCAGACAGCTGATGAAACTGAGTATTTCTGTCTGTAATCTTCCTGTTTGTGAGGAAAAATTCATTCTGATTGGCTGGGCCTGGCTCCCCAATGGGTTGGACTATGGCTGCACCCCTGCCCAGTCATGTATTTGTATATGTATTTATTATGGATCCTCATTAGCTCCTGCCAACGCAGCAGCTACTCTTCCTGGGGTACAGCAAAAAGTAAGGCAGTTACACCATTTGAAAAACATTCCCCGCTGTTAAGGTGTATTTTATCTGTTTTTTTAAATCTACTTTTTTACTGCTTGCGTCAGTTACTTGATGTGTAGTAGAGTTCCATGTAGTCATGGCTCTATGTGGTACTGTGCACTTCCCATAGTCTTTTCAGCTCGGTGCATTCAATATGTTAGTACCTCTCACAAATACAAGTAGTGATGAAGTCAGTCTCTCCTCCACTTTGAGAAAGGAGAGATTGACATGCATATTATTAATGTTAGCTCTCTGTGTACATCCAAGGGCCACCCGTGATGCCCTGTTCTGAGACAGTTGCAATTTTCCGAAGTCCCTCTTTGTAGCACCTGACCACACTACTGAACAGTAGTCCAGGTGCGACAAAACTAGGACCAGTAGGACCTGCCTTGTTGATTTTGTTGTTAAGAATGCAGAGTAGCGCTTTACTATGGACAATCTTAGCTACTGTTGTACCAATATGTTTTGACAATGACAGTTTACAATCCATTGTTACTCCAAGCAGTTTTGTCACCTCAAATGTCAAATCAAATCAAACTTTATTTGTCACATGCGCCGAATACAAGTGTAGACTTTACTGTGAAATGCTGAATACAACAAGTGTAGACCTTACTGTGAAATGCTGAATACAACAAGTGTAGACTTTACTGTGAAATGCTGAATACAACAAGTGTAGACTTTACTGTGAAATGCTGAATACAACAAGTGTAGACCTTACTGTGAAATGCTGAATACAACAAGTGTAGACTTTACTGTGAAATGCTGAATACAACAAGTGTAGACTTTACTGTGAAATGCTGAATACAACAAGTGTAGACTTTACTGTGAAATGCTGAATACAACAAGTGTAGACCTTACTGTGAAATGCTGAATACAACAAGTGTAGACCTTACTGTGAAATGCTGAATACAACAAGTGTAGACTTTACTGTGAAATGCTGAATACAACAAGTGTAGACCTTACTGTGAAATGCTGAATACAACAAGTGTAGACCTTACTGTGAAATGCTGAATACAACAAGTGTAGACTTTACTGTGAAATGCTGAATACAACAAGTGTAGACCTTACTGTGAAATACTGAATACAACAAGTGTAGACTTTACTGTGAAATGCTGAATACAACAAGTGTAGACTTTACTGTGAAATGCTGAATACAACAAGTGTAGACCTTACTGTGAAATGCTGAATACAACAAGTGTAGACTTTACTGTGAAATGCTGAATACAACAAGTGTAGACTTTACTGTGAAATGCTGAATACAACAAGTGTAGACTTTACTGTGAAATGCTTACTTACAAGCCCTTAATAACCAACAGTGCTGTTCAAGAAGAGTTAAGAAAATATTTACCAAATAAACTAAAGTAAAAAATGTTAAATTATAAAAAGTAACACAATAACATAACAATAATGAGGCTATATAGAGGGGGCACCGGTACCGAGTCAGTGTGTGGGGGTACAGGTTAGTTGAGGTAATTTGTACATGTAGGTAGGGGTGAAGTGACCATGCACAGATAATAAACAGCGAGTAGCAGCAGTGTACAAAACAATAGTCCGGTGGCCATATGGTTAGTTGTTCAGCAGGCTTATGGCTTGAGGGTAGAATACGTTAAAGAGCCTATAAGTCCTAGACTTGGCGCTCCGGTACGGCTTTCCTGGCGTTAGCAGAGAAAACAGTCTATGACTTGGGTGATTGGAGACTCTGGCAATTTTATGGGCTTTCCTCTGACACCGTCTATTATATAGGTCCTTGATGGCAGGAAGCTTGGCCCCAGTGATGTAGTGGACCTTACGCACTACCCTCTGTAGCGCCTTACGGTCAGATGTCAAGCAGTTGCCATACCAGGGTGGTGATGCAACCGGTCAAGATGCTCTCGATGGTGCAGCTGTAGAACTTTTTGAGGATCTGGGGAACCATGACAAATCTTTTCAGTCTCCTGAGGAGGAAAAGTCTGGCCCGCCTTTTCCTGTCGTCCACGATCAGCTCCTTTGTCTTGCTCACATTGAGGGAGATGTTGTTGTCCTGGCACCACACTGCCAGTTCTCTGACCTCCTCCCTATAGGCTGTCTCATCGTTGTTGGTGATCAGGCCTACCACTGTTGTGTCGTCAGCAAACTTAATGATGGTGGTAGAGCGGTGTTTGTCCACGCAGTCGTGGGTGAACAAGGAGTACAGGAGGGGACTAAGTACACACCCTGAGGGGCCCCAGTGTTGAGGATCAGCGTGACAGACGTGTTGTTGCCTACCCATTACCACCAGGATCCAGTTGCAGAGGAAGATGTTTAATCCCAGGGTCCTTAGCTTAGTGATGAGCTTCATGGGCACTATGGTGTGGAATGCTGAGCTGTATTCAATGAACAGCATTCTCACATAGGTGTTCCATTTGTCCAGGTGGGAAAGGACAGTATGGAGTGCGATTGAGATTGGGTCATCTGTTGATCTGTTGCGGCAGTATGCAAATTGTAGTGGGTCTAGGGTATCCGGGAGGATACTGTTTATGAGAGCCATGACCAGCCTTTCAAAGCACTTCATGGCTACAGATGTGAGTCCTACGAGGCAGTAATCATTTAGGCAGGTTACCTTTGCTTCCTTGGGCACAGGGACTATGGTGGTCTGGTCTGCTTAAAACATTATAGTATTATATTATATATATATTATATATTATATACAAACTCAGTCAGGGAGAGTGTCAGTCAAGACACTTGCCAGCTGGTCAGTCATGTCAGTCAAGACACTTGCCAGCTGGTCCGCGCATGCTTTGAGTACACGACCTGGTAATCCATCTGGCCCTGCGGCTTTATGAATGTTGACCTGTGTAAAGGTCTTGCTCACATCGGCTACCAAGAGCGTTATCACACAGTCATCCAGAACAGCTGTTGCTCTCGTGCATGCTTCAGTGTTGCTTGCCTCGAAGCGAGCATAAAAGGCATTTAGCTCATCTGGTAGGCTCGCGTCACTGGGCAGCTTGCGTCTGGGTTTCCCTTTGTGGTCCATAGTTGTTTTCAAGCCTTGCCACATCTGATGAGCGTCAGAGCGGGTGTAGTACGATTCAATCTTAATCCTGTATTGACGCTTTGCTTGTTTGATAGTTCGTTTGAGGGCATAATGGGATTTCTGATAAGCTTCCGGATTAGTGTCCCGCTCCTTGAAAGCGGCATCTCTAGCCTTTAGCTCGTATCAGATGTTGCCTGTAATCCATGGCTTCTGGTTGGGGTATGTACGTTCGGTCACTGTGGGGGACGACGTCGTCATTGATGAAGCCGATGACTGAGATCGTATACTCCTCAATGCCATTGGATGAATCCCGGAACACATTCCAGTCTGTGCTAGCAAAATATTCCTGTAGCGTAGCATCCTCGTCATCTGACCACTTCCATATTGAGCGAGTCACTGGTACTTCCTGCTTTAGCTTTTGCTTGTATGCAGGAATCAGAAGGATAGAAGTATTGAGAAACTATTGAGAAAGGCCGCCATAGGCAGACCTGGATCTCAAGAGAAGACAGGCTATGTACACACTGCCCACAAAATGAGGTGGAAACTAAGCTGCACTTCCTAACCTCCTGCCAAATGTATGACCGTATTAGAGACACATATTTCCGTCAGATTACACAGATCCACAAAGACCTCGAAAAAAAAAAAGATTTTGATAAACTCCCATATCTACTGGGTGAAATACCACAGTGTGCCATCACAGCAGCAAGATGTGTGACCTGTTGCCACAGGGCAACCAGTGAAGGACAAACACCATTGTAAATACAACCCATATTTGTTTATTTATTTTCACTTTTGTACTTTAACCATTTGCACATCGTTACAACACTGCATATAGACATAATATGACATTTGTAATGTATTTATTA
Source organism: Salvelinus namaycush (assembly GCF_016432855.1). NCBI lineage: Eukaryota > Metazoa > Chordata > Actinopteri > Salmoniformes > Salmonidae > Salvelinus > Salvelinus namaycush. The sequence goes on from NC_052323.1 coordinate 28,253,747, forward strand.
TTTTGGAACTTCTGTGAGTGTAATGTTTAATGTTCATTTTTATTGTTTATTTCACTTTTGTATATTATCTACTTCACTTGCTTTGGCAATGTTAACATATGTTTCCCATGCCAATAAAGCCCCTTGAATTGAATTGAATTGTGGTCAGATTTGCCAAATGGAGGGCGGGGGAGAGCTTTGTATTTATCTCTGTGTGTGGAGTAAAGGTGGTCTAGAGTTTTTTTTTCCTCTGGTTGCACATGTGAGGTGCTTGTAAGAATTTGGGTAAAACTGATTTAAGTTTTCCTGTATTAAAGTCCCCGACCACTAGGAGCGCCACGTCTAGATAAGCATTTTCTTGTTTGCCTTATAGAGTTGGTTGAGTGCGGTCTTAGTGCCAGCATTGCTCTGTGGTGGTAAATAGACGACTATGAATAATATAGATGACACTCTTGGTAGATAGTGTGGTCTACAGCTTATCATAAGGTACTCTACCTCAGGTGAGTAGTACGTCAACACTTCTTTAATATTAGGGTGGTGGGTAGCCTAGTGGTTAGAGTGTTGGACCTGTAGCCAGAAGGTTGCTGGATCAAATCCCTGAGCAAAAAAGGTAAACATCTGTTTTTCTACTCCTGAACAAGGCAGTTAACACACTGTTCCCCAATAGACCATCATTGTAAACAAGAATTTGTTCTTAACTGACTTGCCTAGTTAAATAAAAAATTGACATTGCGTATCAGCTGTTATTGACAAAATACACACACCCCCACCCCTCGTCTTAACAGACGTAGCTTCTTCTCTGTTCTGCCGGTGAATGAAAAATCCCACCAGCTCTTTATTATCCACGTCGTCGTTCAGCCGCGACTCTGTGAAACATAGGATATTACAGTTTTTAATGTCCCGTTGGTAGGATAATTGTAATCGTAGGTCATCAATTTTATTTTCCAATGATTACGTGTTAGCAAGTAGAACGGATGGCAGTGGGAATTTTACTCCCTCGCCCGATCTGCGTCCTCTTTTCCTCCGTCTTTTTCTTCACGCAAATGCCGGGAATTTGGACCTGTTTCCGGGAAAGCAGTATATCCTTCTCGTCGAACTCGTTAAAGGAAAAAGCTTCTTCCAGTCTGTGGTGAGTAACCCCAGTTCTGATGTCCAGAAGTTATTTTTGGTCATAAGAGATGGTAGCAGCAACATTATGTACAAAATACGTTTTTTTTTAAAAACGACATAATAGCACAGTTGGTTGTAAAAGGTCAGCCATCCTCTTCGGTGCCATCATACCACTGGCTTTACTAAGAGTATGTTGTTAGTAAAGATTGAAAAAAGTAGGGTGCCTAGACAGCTGCCCTGGGGAATTACTGATTCTACCTGGATTATGTTGGAGATGCCATATATATTGCTCCAGCGGCAGACTAAAAATGTCAAAAGCCGCACTGAAGTCTAACAGAACAGCTCCCACAATATTTGTATCATCAATTTCTCTCAGCCAATCATCAGTCATTTGCGTAAGTGCTGTGCTTGTTGAATGTCCTTCTCGATAATCGTGCTGAAATTCTGTTGTCATTTGTTTACTGTAAAATAGCATTGTATCTGGTCAAACACCATTTTTTCCAAAAGTTTACTAAGGGTTGGTAACAGGCTGATTGGTAGGCTATTTGAGCCAGTAAAGGGGGCTTTACTATTCTTAGGTAGTGGAATGACTTTAGCTTCCCTCTAGGTCTGAGGCCACACACTTTCTAGTAGGCTTAAATTGAAGATGTGGCAAATAGGAGTGGCAATATTGGCCGCTATTATCCTCAGTAATTTTCCATCCAATTTGTCAGACCCTGGTGGCTTGTCATTGTTGATAAGCAACAATACTTTTTTCACCTCTTTCACACACAGAATTGAAAATTACAATGCTTGTCTTTTAATACGTTGCCAATAGGTTGTGCTGACAGACTTATTTGCCATTCCTTTTGCCTCGTCCCTCTCAACCATACAATTTTTCAATTCCTCATCAATCCAAGGATATTTAACAGTTTTGACGGTAATTTTCTTAATGAAATAAGGTGCATGCTTATTAATAACTGAAATAAGCAATTTCATAAATGTGTCAAGTGCAGTGTCTGTTTTCTCCTCATTACACATCACAGACCAGCAAATATTATTTACATCAGCAACATAGGAATCACTACAAAACATATTGTATGACCTCTTATACAATATCCTGTTTGGCGTGCAAGCCCGACGTCGGTACACTTATGACAACAGCCACTTCAAGTGCAGGGCGCGAAATTCAAAAGATGTTTTTTTTTAAATATTTAACTTTCACACATTAACAAGTCCAATACAGCATATGAAAGGTACACATCTCGTGAATCCAGCCAACATGTCCGATTTTTAAAATGTTTTACAGGGAAGACAAAATATGTAAATCTATTAGCTAACCACATTAGCAAAAGACTCCACTTTTATTACTCCATCAGTTTTTGACTCCATCAGTAGCTATCACAAATTCGGCCAAATAAAGATATAAATAGCCACTAACCAAGAAACAACCTCATCAGATGACAGTCTGATAACATATTTATTGTATAGCATATGTTTTTTCCGAAAAATGTGCATATTTCAGGTATAAATCATAGTTTACATTGCAGCTACATTCAGAAATTGCACCGAAAGCAGCCATAATATTTACAGACACCAACGTCAAATACCTAATTACTCATCATAAAACATTTCTGAAAAATACATAGTGTACAGCAAATGAAAGACAGGCATCTTGTGATGCCAGACAATATTTCCGATTTATTAAGTGTTTTACAGCGAAAACAAAATGTTGCGTTATATTAGCTTAGCACAATAGCCAGAAACACTTGGGCGCCGGCGACTACGACAGATATATGAAATAACATCATAAATTGGGTCTTACTTTTGCTGATCTTTCATCAGAATGTTGAACAAGGTGTCCTTTGTCCAGATGAGTCGTTGTTTGGATTCAGAATGGTAACTTTCTCTCTCCATTTAGCAAGCGCGCTAGCCGGGTTGCACGGATCTCTCCATGTAAACAAACGGAAGAGAACGGAACACGGCAAAACTCCCGAAAAAATTTCAATAATCTGATGAAACTATATTGAAAAAACATACTTTACGATGATATGGTGACATGTATCAAATAAAATCAAAGCCGTAAATAATAGTCGCCTATAACGTCAGCAAAACAAAAGGCAACCCCACTGTCCAAATCGCGTTCTTCAGAGTACCGGAACTGGGGTACACGTCATTCCAAGAGGATTTATTCCATCCCAGATCGAGATAATCACCTCATTTCTTCTCTCACAGCCTTCTTGACACCCAGAGGAAGGTGTATGACGTGCATGTATACTAATAGCTCTTGTGCCCATTTATAGGCAGGAAGAGGAAGAGAGCATCGATTTCAGACTTTGAACTTCCGGGTCAGGAAAAGTGCTGCAGAATGAGTTCTGTTTCACTCAGAGAAATAATTCAAACGGTTTTAGAAACTAGAGAGTGTTTTCTATCCAATAGTAATAATAATATGCATATTGTACGAGCAAGAATTGAGTACGAGGCCGTTTGAAATGGACACATTTTATCAGGCTACTCAATACTGCCCCTTGCAGCCATAAGAAGTTAAATTAATCCCAACCTTTGGATCTTTGGTTTTCCTAGAAATGGCTACTATATTGTGATCACTAGATCCGATGGATTTGGATACTGCTTTCAAGCAAATGTCTGCAGCATTAGAAAATATGTGATCAATACATGTTGATGATTTTATTCCTGTGCTGTTTGGAACTACCCTGGTAGGTTGATCGATAATCTGAACCAGATTGGAGGCACTAGTTACAGTTGGAAGTTTTCTCTTGAGTGGGCAGCTTGATGAAAAACCAGTCAATATTTAAATCACACAGAAAATATGCCTCTCTATTGATACCACATACATTATCAAGCATTTCACACATTATCCAGATACTGACTGTTAGCACTCTGTGGTCTATATCAGCCTCCCACCAGAATGGGCTTTAGGTGAGGCAGATGAACCTGTAGACATATTACTTCAACAGCAGGTAGCCTAGTGGTTTGAGAGTTGGGCCAGTAACTGAACGTTTGCTGATTCAAATCCCCAAGCTGACAAGGTAAAAATCTGTCATTCTGCCCCTGAACAAGGCAGTTAACTTCTTGTCAATAGGGGGGCGCTATTTTCACTTTGGAAAAAATCGTGCCCAAATTAAACTGCCTCGTACTCTATTCTAGATCATACAATATGCATATTATTATTACTATTGGACAGAAAACACTCTCAAGTTTCTAAAACTGTTTTAATTATATCTGTGAGTAAAACAGAACTCATTTTGCAGCAAACTTCCATACAGGAAGTGAAAAATCTGAAAACGAGGCTCTGTTCCAGGGCCTGCCTATTCAACTGGCTTATATTTATCGATATGCATGCACTGCATACGCCTTCCACTAGATGTCAACAGGCAGTGGAAGGTGGAATGGGGTGTCTAGCTTGATCTGAGGTCGAACAAGAGCTTTTGGAGTGGCAGGTCAGGAATTTCCTTTCTCTACCTAGGCGCATGAGATTTTAGAGATTTTAGGTGAGATTAGGTGAGATTTTTTACCTTGTCAGCTCTGGGATTCAATCTTGCAACCATTCTGTTACTGGCCCAACGCTCTAACCACTTGGCTATCTGCCACCCCAGAACTCCCCATATACCGTACGCCTACATGAAGCTGAATGAACTCACATATACCATACGCCTTCATAAAGCTGAATGAACTCACATATACCATACGCCTACATAAAGCTGAATGAACTCACATATACCATACGCCTTCATAAAGCTGAATGAACTCACATATACCATACGCCTTCATAAAGCTGAATGAACTCACATATACCATACGCCTTCATAAAGCTGAATAAAGGATAAATACAAGTACACCTTTGTTAAGCATTGAGGTTGGGGTTTGTCCTTTTCAGGCTTGTCTCAAGGTTGAGCCCATTCTGGCTGAAAAGACTGTAGGCAGCCAAACAGGATCCATCTAGAGACACAGCCATCCTTCGCTTCAGATAATAACTTCATCATAATTGGCTTGTGATGCTCAGGAGGGTTGGAATTGTCAGTTGTAGAGGGAGCTGAATTGATTTATTGCTTGATTTAATTACGTATCAAAATTCAATTAGACATGCTTTAAAACAAAATCTAAGTGACTTTTGTCACGCTGTCCCTTGAAATCAATGCCCAACTGAAGGACACCCCTTCATTATAGGGTGTCCTTAATAATCATCATCTCTTATGCCGGAATCACTGACGTGAACTGAAAATATGAAGATGGAAAGAACACATAACCATACAGGTTTAGTATGATATGAAATGTGTTTTTTGCTGTTCTTTCTCACACAAGTGACATCAAACACCAGGCAGCAACCATTTGCAACTGAGAAAAGAACTAGATACAGACATTCAGTAAAGTGATTCAGAAGGAAAGTCACAGAGAGATGCAACAAAATACTCTTAGAGGTACAAAAGACTACAGGTAAGTCACTGAGAGATGAGAGGTACAGTAGACTACAGGCAAGTCACTGGGTGATGAGAGGTACAGTAGACTACAGGTAAGTCACTGAGAGGTACAGTAGACTACAGGTAAGTCACTGAGAGGTGAGAGGTACAGTAGACTACAGGTAAGTCACTGAGAGATGAGAGGTACAGTAGACTACAGGTAAGTCACTGAGTGATCAGAGGTACAGTTGACTACAGGTAAGTCACTGAGAGATGAGAGGTACAGTAGACTACAGGTAAGTCACTGAGTGATGAGAGGTACAGCAGACTACAGGTACGTCACTGAGAAATGAGAGGTAGAGTAGACTACAGGTAAGTCACTGAGTGATGAGAGGTACAGTAGACTACAGGTAAGTCACTGAGTGATGAGAGGTACAGAAGACTACAGGTACGTCACTGAGAGATGAGAGGTACAGTAGACTACAGGTAAGTCACTGAGTGATGAGAGGTACAGAAGACTACAGGTAAGTCACTGAGTGATGAGAGGTACAGCAGACTACAGGTACGTCACTGAGAGATGAGAGGTACAGTAGACTACATGTAAGTCACTGAGTGATGAGAGGTACAGTAGACTACAGGTAAGTCACTGAGAGGTACAGTAGACTACAGGTAAGTCACTGAGTGATGAGAGGTACAGTAGACTACAGGTAAGTCACTGAGAGGTACAGTAGACTACAGGTAAGGCACTGCGTGATGAGAGGTATAGCAGACTACAGGTAAGTCACTGAGAGGTACAGAAGACTACAGGTAAGTCACTGAGTGATGCGAGGTACAGTATACTACAGGTAAGTCACTGAGAGGTACAGAAGACTACATGTAAGTCACTGAGTGATGAGAGGTACAGTAGACTACAGGTAAGTCAATGAGTGATGAGAGGTACATCAGACTACAGCTAAGTCACTGAGAGGTACAGAAGACTACAGGTAAGTCACTGAGAGATGAGAGGTACAGTATACTACAGGTAAGTCACTGAGAGGTACAGAAGACTACAGGTAAGTCACTGAGAGATGAGAGGTACAGTATACCACAGGTAAGTCACTGAGAGGTACAGAAGACTACAGGTAAGTCACTGAGTGATGAGAGGTACAGTAGACTACAGGTAAGTCACTGAGAGGTACAGCAGACTACAGGTAAGTCACTGAGAGATGAGAGGTACAGTATACCACAGGTAAGTCACTGAGAGGTACAGAAGACTACAGGTAAGTCACTGAGTGATGAGAGGTACAGTAGACTACAGGTAAGTCACTGAGTGATGAGAGGTACAGTAGACTACAGGTAGGTCACTGAGATATGAGAGGTACATTAGACTACAGGTAAGTCACTGAGAGGTACAGAAGACTACAGGTAAGTCACTGAGTAATGAGAGGTACAGTATACTACAGGTAAGTCACTGAGAGGTACAGAAGACTACAGGTAAGTCACTGAGTGATGAGAGGTACAGCAGACTACAGTAAGTCACAGAGGTATGGAAGACCACAGGTAAGTCACTGAGTGATGAGAGGTACAGTATACTACAGGTAAGTCACTGAGAGGTACAGAAGACTACAGGTAAGTCACTGAGAGATGAGAGGTACAGTCTACTACAGATAAGTCACTGAGTGATGAGAGGTAGAGTAGACTACAGGTAAGTCACTGAGTGATGAGAGGTACAGTAGACTACAGGTAAGTCACTGAGAGGTACAGTAGACTACAGGTAAGTCACTGAGAGATGAGAGGTACAGTCTACTACATGTAGGTCACTGACTGATGAGAGGTACAGTAGACTACATGTAAGTCACTGAGAGGTACATAAGACTACAGGTAAGTCACTGAGAGATGAGAGGTACAGTCTACTACAGGTAGGTCACTGAGAGATGAGAGGTACAGTAGACTACAGGTAAGTCAGTGAGTGATGAGAGGTACATCAGACTACAGTTAAGTCACTGAGAGGTACAGAAGACTACAGGTAAGTCACTGAGAGATGAGAGGTACAGTATACTACAGGTAAGTCACTGAGAGGTACAGAAGACTACAGGTAAGTCACTGAGAGATGAGAGGTACAGTATACTACAGGTAAGTCACTGAGAGGTACAGAAGACTACAGGTAAGTTACTGAGTGATGAGAGGTACAGTAGACTACAGGTAAGTCACTGAGAGATGAGAGGTACTGTAGACTACAGGTAAGTCACTGAGTGATGAGAGGTAGAGTAGACTACAGGTAAGTCACTGAGTGATGAGAGGTACGGTAGACTACAGGTAAGTCACTGAGTGATGAGAGGTACAGTATACTACAGGTAAGTCACTGAGTGATGAGAGGTACAGTAGACTACAGGTAAGTCACTGAGTGATGAGAGGTACAGTAGACTACAGGTAGGTCACTGAGATATGAGAGGTACAGTAGACTACAGGTAAGTCACAGAGGTACAGAAGACTACAGGTAAGTCACTGAGTAATGAGAGGTACAGTATACTACAGGTAAGTCACTGAGAGGTACAGAAGACTACAGGTAAGTCACTGAGAGGTACAGTAGACTACAGGTAAGTCACTGAGTGATGAGAGGTACAGCAGACTACAGGTGAGTCAGTGAGAGGTATAGAAGACTACATGTAAGTCACTGAGTGATGAGAGGTACAGTATACTACAGTAAGTCACTGAGAGGTATGGAAGTCCACAGGTAAGTCACTGAGTGATGAGAGGTACAGCATACTACAGGTAAGTCACTGAGAGGTACAGAAGACTACAGGTAAGTCACTGAGAGATGAGAGGTACAGTCTACTACAGGTAGGTCACTGAGAGATGAGAGGTACAGTAGACTACAGGTAAGTCACTGAGAGGTACATACGACTACAGGTAAGTCACTGAGTGATGAGAGGTAGAGTATACTACAGGTATGTCACTGAGAGGTACAGAAGACTACAGGTAAGTCACTGAGTGATGAGAGATACAGTAGACTACAGGTAAGTCACTGAGTGATGAGAGGTACAGCAGACTACAGGTGAGTCAGTGAGAGGTATAGAAGACTACATGTAAGTCACTGAGTGATGAGAGGTACAGTATACTACAGTAAGTCACTGAGAGGTATGGAAGTCCACAGGTAAGTCACTGAGTGATGAGAGGTACAGCATACTACAGGTAAGTCACTGAGAGGTACAGAAGACTACAGGTAAGTCACTGAGAGATGAGAGGTACAGTCTACTACAGGTAGGTCACTGAGAGATGAGAGGTACAGTAGACTACAGGTAAGTCACTGAGAGGTACATACGACTACAGGTAAGTCACTGAGTGATGAGAGGTAGAGTATACTACAGGTATGTCACTGAGAGGTACAGAAGACTACAGGTAAGTCACTGAGTGATGAGAGATACAGTAGACTACAGGTAAGTCACTGAGTGATGAGAGGTACAGTAGACTACAGCTAAATCACTGAGAAATGAGAGGTACAGAATACTACAGGTAAGTCACTGAGTGATGAGAGGTACAGCAGACTACAGCTAAGTCACTGAGAGATGAGAGGTACAGCAGACTACAGGTAAGTCACTGAGTGACGAGAGGTACAGTAGACTACAGGTAAGTCACTGAGAGATGAGAGGTACAGTAGACTACAGGTAAGTCACTGAGTGATGAGAGGTACAGTAGACTACAGGTAAGTCACTGAGAGGTACAGTAGACTACAGATAAGCAGCCATCTGGCTTCTAACACACGTCATTCGGAGGGTGCGTCCCAAATGGTACACTACTCCCTTCACAGTGAAGGATTGAATCGAGGTGTCATTTGGGATACAGCCCATGCCTGCCTGCACTGTATTCCTCCACACAAGACACCCAGCAAGAAAGAAGCCTTTTTTGTTGCATAAATGTCATACTGGGCTTGGTGAGGTACATTGATCTCTAACCACTATGCAATTGCAGAGTGTCACGGTAGCACTGCTAAAAAGACGAAGAGGAAAAATGATTCCAGCCGAGGGTCATTGGCCATACATGGCCCATTTTAACAGCTTTGTAAATATGTCAAGAGTGGAAAGGTGTCAGACAGGGAAGAAAAAGTAGAATGCCTATTGTAGTGTCAACCTTTGGCATCAGTTTAGCAAGATTTCACAGTGACATATGCATTGTTAACACGTTTATTCTTTCTCCCTCTATTGAAACGCTTGACACTTTTTCTCTCATTGAGACTGACAGACTATGATGTGACGGTCCACAGTCAACCCACTGTATTACAGGTCTCAGACTATGACGTGACGGTCCACAGTCAACCCACTGTATTACAGGTCTCAGACTATGACGTGACGGTCCACAGTCAACCCACTGTATTACAGGTCTCAGACTATGACGTGACGGTCCACAGTCAACCCACTGTATTACAGGTCTCAGACTATGACGTGACGGTCCACAGTCAACCCACTGTATTACAGGTCTCAGACTATGACGTGACGGTCCACAGTCAACCCACTGTATTACAGGTCTCAGACTATGGCGTGACGGTCCACAGTCAACCCACTGTATTACAGGTCTCAGACTATGACGTGACGGTCCACAGTCAACCCACTGTATTACAGGTCTCAGACTATGATGTGACGGTCCACAGTCAACCCACTGTATTACAGGTCTCAGACTATGACGTGGCGGTCCACAGTCAACCCACTGTATTACAGGTCTCAGACTATGGCGTGACGGTCCACAGTCAACCCACTGTATTACAGGTCTCAGACTATGACGTGACGGTCCACAGTCAACCCACTGTATTACAGGTCTCAGACTATGACGTGACGGTCCACAGTCAACCCACTGTATTACAGGTCTCAGACTATGGCGTGACGGTCCACAGTCAACCCACTGTATTACAGGTCTCAGACTATGACGTGACGGTCCACAGTCAACCCACTGTATTACAGGTCTCAGACTATGACGTGACGGTCCACAGTCAACCCACTGTATTACAGGTCTCAGACTATGAGGTGACGGTCCACAGTCAACTCACTGTATTACAGGTCTCAGACTATGACGTGACGGTCCACAGTCAACCCACTGTATTACAGGTCTCAGACTATGACGTGACGGTCCACAGTCAACTCACTGTATTACAGGTCTCAGACTATGACGTGACGGTCCACAGTCAACCCACTGTATTACAGGTCTCAGACTATGACGTGACGGTCTACAGTCAACCCACTGTATTACAGGTCTCAGACTATGACGTGACGGTCCACAGTCAACCCACTGTATTACAGGTCTCAGACTATGACGTGACGGTCCACAGTCAACCCAATGTATTACAGGTCTCAGACTATGACGTGACGGTCTACAGTCAACCCACTGTATTACAGGTCTCAGACTATGACGTGACGGTCCACAGTCAACCCACTGTATTACAGGTCTCAGACTATGACGTGACGGTCCACAGTCAACCCACTGTATTACAGGTCTCAGACTATGACGTGACGGTCCACAGTCAACCCACTGTATTACAGGTCTCAGACTATGACGTGACGGTCCACAGTCAACCCACTGTATTACAGGTCTCAGACTATGACGTGACGGTCCACAGTCAACCCACTGTATTACAGGTCTCAGAATATGACGTGACGGTCCACAGTCAACCCAATGTATTACAGGTCTCAGACTATGACGTGACGGTCCACAGTCAACCCACTGTATTACAGGTCTCAGACTATGGCGTGACGGTCCACAGTCAACCCACTGTATTACAGGTCTCAGACTATGGCGTGACGGTCCACAGTCAACCCACTGTATTACAGGTCTCAGACTATGACGTGACGGTCCACAGTCAACCCACTGTATTACAGGTCTCAGACTATGACGTGACGGTCCACAGTCAACCCACTGTATTACAGGTCTCAGACTATGACGTGACGGTCCACAGTCAACTCACTGTATTACAGGTCTCAGACTATGACGTGGCGGTCCACAGTCAACCCACTGTATTACAGGTCTCAGACTATGGCGTGACGGTCCACAGTCAACCCACTGTATTACAGGTCTCAGACTATGACGTGACGGTCCACAGTCAACCCACTGTATTACAGGTCTCAGACTATGACGTGACGGTCCACAGTCAACCCACTGTATTACAGGTCTCAGACTATGGCGTGACGGTCCACAGTCAACCCACTGTATTACAGGTCTCAGACTATGACGTGACGGTCCACAGTCAACCCACTGTATTACAGGTCTCAGACTATGACGTGACGGTCCACAGTCAACCCACTGTATTACAGGTCTCAGACTATGACGTGACGGTCCACAGTCAACTCACTGTATTACAGGTCTCAGACTATGACGTGACGGTCCACAGTCAACCCACTGTATTACAGGTCTCAGACTATGGCGTGACGGTCCACAGTCAACCCACTGTATTACAGGTCTCAGACTATGGCGTGACGGTCCACAGTCAACCCACTGTATTACAGGTCTCAGACTATGACGTGACGGTCCACAGTCAACCCACTGTATTACAGGTCTCAGACTATGACGTGACGGTCCACAGTCAACCCACTGTATTACAGGTCTCAGACTATGACGTGACGGTCCACAGTCAACCCACTGTATTACAGGTCTCATGTTGAAGCAGAAGCTGAATCACTTATCACTGTCACAGGCAGGCCTCTCTGCCTGTCAAACTAGACACACCATGATGACACTGATTAATCACTCCCACTCAGTGCATTTGTGATTACCCTTCGTCCTAAATGGTGCCCTATTTCCTTTGTAGTGCACTACTTGGGCTCTGGTCAACAGTAATACACTTCGTAGACAATAGGGTGACATTTGGAACACAGAGCCCAGAACACTGAAGGTTTGATTTGATTCAACTTTAAGCTCACAGTTGGCAGCCATATGGTTGGCGTAATGTAATTCAAAAAATCTATCATGGAGTGTCAAAATCCAGTCTCCTTCAACCAGTTGGTGCTGAATATTCATTTCGTGTCAGATCAAACCAGCAAAGATTATCTTGTGACTAGTCAGCACTGTAACCTCTAATGATCTCTAATTACGATACTCCAAACAGATTTTGGGAACAACTGGAGTGATACATGGACATGAAGATAATGCATTGAAAATACAGTATTTTCTATCTAACCCATGTCATTACCTATCTCAGTGAAATATAGGTTTGTATCCATATAAACATATAAACCAGTGCAAAGTGCCAGTAGTTCCGTTTGATGCTTTCACAAGTCAATAGAGGGCAGTATTTTATATTCAGTGGAAGGAGGAAGGGGAGAGGGTGGGGATGAAGGTGGAAGGAGAGAGAGAGAGAGAGAGAGGGGGTGGGGATGATGGATGAAGGAGAGAGAGAGAGAGAGAGAGGGGGTGGGGATGAAGGGGGAAGGAGAGAGAGAGAGAGAGTGAGGGGGGGGGGATGATGGATGAAGGAGAGAGAGAGAGAGAGAGAGGGTGGGGATGATGGATGAAGGAGAGAGAGAGAGAGAGAGAGAGGGGGTGGGGATGATGGATGAAGGGGAGAGGGTGGGGATGATGGATGAAGGGGAGAGGGTGGGGATGATGGATGAAGGGGAGAGGGTGGGGATGATGGAGGAAGGGGAGAGGGTGGGGATGATGGATGAAGGGGAGAGGGTGGGGATGAAGGTGGAAGGAGAGAGAGAGAGAGAGAGAGGGGGTGGGGATGATGGATGAAGGGGAGAGGGTGGGGATGATGGAGGAAGGGGAGAGGGTGGGGATGATGTAGGAAGGCGAGAGAGAGGGGGTGGGGATGAAGGTGGAAGGAGAGAGAGTGGGGTTGGGGATGATGGATGAAGGGGAGAGGGTGGGGATGATGGATGAAGGGGAGAGGGTGGGGATGATGGATGAAGGGGAGAGGGTGGGGATGATGGATGAAGGGGAGAGGGTGGGGATGATGTAGGAAGGCGAGAGAGAGGGGGTGGGGATGAAGGTGGAAGGAGAGAGAGAGGGGTTGGGGATGATGGAGGAAGGGGAGAGAGGGGTTGGGGATGATGGAGGAAGGAGAGAGAGAGAGGAGTTGGGGATGAGGGATGAAGGGGAGAGGGTGGGGATGATGTAGGAAGGGGAGAGGGTGGGGATGATGTAGGAAGGGGAGAGGGTGGGGATGAAGGTGGAAGGGGAGAGAGAGGGTGATGAGAGAGGGATGATGGATGAAGGAGAGAGGGTGGGGAGGATGGAGGAAGGAGAGAGGGTGGGGATGATGGAGGAAGGAGAGAGGGTGGGGATGATGGAGGAAGGAGAGAGAGAGAGAGGGGTTGGGGATGATGGATGAAGGAGAGAGAGAGGGGTTGGGGATGATGGATGAAGGGGAGAGGGTGGGGATGAAGGTGGAAGGAGAGAGAGAGGGGTTGGAGATGATGGATGAAGGGGAGAGAGAGAGGGGGTGGGGATGAAGGTGGAAGGAGAGAGAGAGAGAGAGAGAGGTTGGAGATGAAGTCTGAATATGAAGTGATGCCTGTCCATTGGTGAAAATGTTGTATATTGGTATAATATTGTGAACTTCAAAGGAAAGAGAAACCTTACTCACTGTGGGTATATAACGCCAGTAACACATCACTTGTCGAATGCTTTTACACTGTAAAAATAGCAAGTCTCAAAACACCACGATTGTGTAATGAAACCATGAACAAGTACGGCACCTAAACTGAGATATGATGTTTTGGGAGGGTGTTTGAACGTAAACCCAACGTCAGTATTTTAATGCACAGAATGGGTTTTAAAACAGAAATGAAGTACTCTGAAACAAACAAAGCGGTTCTTCAACCTGAATATTGACGTTTTTTTAGAGAGTGCTGTGAAAAGGAAGCAACAAAACACAGTGTATCTCATACACTCAACGGAATAGAAATACACATGTGTTTATAGCCTAAATATTGATCGATGATAAGGGTCTTGGGAGAATATTTGTTGTGGAATTGTGGGTAATTCAATATTTGTAGAGTTTATGATTCTTCCACACGACGTTGGATGTATGTCTGAAGAAAGAAAAGTAATATTTCTATACTAGTATTATTAAGCTTGTCGTGCCATGAGGCGTAATGGATCTTGATGAACGTACACCAGAAACCGTTAGACAAACTGACGTTCAATGACGACAAAACCCGTTCCCACGTTCACTGTAGTCAGTTGAAGAGTGCGAAATTCAAAAAAAAAATGTTTGTTGTTGTTGCAGTTCAACCTCCAGTTAGTGTCGGTCGTTTGAACACTGAGTTTGACAAACGATTGCCAAAACCAGTTTAAAATGGCAAATGATCAAATACGTTAAGATGTTCTGTTGGTGTTCCCAGGCACAGGCAATGTGTTGCACAACACTAGATTAATTGATGTCACAACACACGATGTCATCAGAAACATCTCAGGACGATGTGTTTCAATACTCCAGAAAAATGGAAGGTTTTTTGTCACCTTGAAGTTGGTGGCAGCTTTAATAACAGTGTTGCCGTGTAACAGTTGTGTTGATGTAGTTAGGTTGCTATGTGTCAGGCATGACTTCCATTTCAATATTAACTGCTAACATCCTTCAAAATATTATTAACATATTGGCCTAGCTTTGACTCTTAAAGCATTTATAGTCATTTATTTATTCTCACTCACAAAAAACAACTCACACAAACGTTTCCAAACTAAAGTAAGGAAAATACTAATCTTGCTCTAACAAACCCAACCCGTCATATATGCTTAATTTGTAACATCACGAGCATCAGCCTGGCAGGTCATTAAGTAGGCTAAGTGATACTGGTAAGTGAGAGATACTGTACCTGTCAGTGGGCTTTAACTATTACAAATGAGGACCACTCTCAGCTGCATTTCTCCCATTCGTTTGCTCACTTACCTTGAGAGAAACAAGTAGTGACAGTGACCGGGAAACAGACGCAAAGTCATGTGTTGATATCGCCTAATTAAAAGGCAATAAAAAACGAAGTAGCGTAGGACAGTAAAAAAAGACAATTGGACGGATTGTTCCAGAAGGGCAACTAAGGATGAACTAAAGAGTACGCTGAAGGAAGACACGTGTAAACAGTCAAAGTACTCTTCTGTCTGACCGCCCAGGCCGCCATTAAGAAGTCTATCAATAATATATTAACATTACCAGCAATCAATATTAATATTCCAAAAAAAGACACACAACCCTTCCCACTGGCTCCTGCATCATGACTATTCTGTTAATAAGCAGTGATAACACATACTGTCTCTCCAGTCAAACCATAGCCTGCATCATGACTATTCTGTTAAGCAATGCTAACACACACTGGCTAGAGCAATGCAGGGTAGGGAGGCTAATCGGTTAGCTGTCTTCAGTTGCAGCGATGCACGTCAGGAGGCTAATCGGTTAGCTGTCTTCAGTTGCAGCGATGCACGTCAGGAGGCTAATCGGTTAGCTGTCTTCAGTTGCAGCGATGCACGTTAGGGAGGCTAATCGGTTAGCTGTCTTCAGTTGCAGCGATGCACGTCAGGAGGCTAATCGAGTAAGCTGTCTTCAGTTGCAGCGATGCACGTCAGGAGGCTAATCGGTTAGCTGTCTTCAGTTGCAGCGATGCACATTAGGGAGGCTAATCGAGTAAGCTGTCTTCAGTTGCAGCAATGCACGTTAGGGACGCTAATCGAGTAAGCTGTCTTCAGTTGCAGCGATGCACGTCAGGAGGCTAATCGGTTAGCTGTCTTCAGTTGCAGCGATGCACGTTAGGGAGGCTAATCGGTTAGCTGTCTTCAGTTGCAGCGATGCACGTTACGGAGGCTAATCGGTTAGCTGTCTTCAGTTGCAGCGATGCACGTTAGGGAGGCTAATCAGTTAGCTGTCTTCAGTTGCAGCGATGCACGTTAGGGAGGCTAATCGGTTAGCTGTCTTCAGTTGCAGCGATGCACGTTAGGGAGGCTAATCGGTTAGCTGTCTTCAGTTGCAGCGATGCACGTTAGGGAGGCTAATCGGTTAGCTGTCTTCAGTTGCAGCGATGCACGTAAGGGAGGCTAATCGGTTAGCTGCCTTCAGTTGCAACGAAGCAGGGTAGGAGGCTAATCGGTGAGCTGTCTTCAGTTGCAACGAAGCAGGGTAGGAGGCTAATCGGTTAGCTGTCTTCAGTTGGTCTCTCTCTACCAGTCTGTCTCTCTACCAGTCTGTCTCTCTACCAGTCTGTCTCTCTCTCCCAGTCTGTCTCTCTCTCTCTACCAGTCTGTCTCTCTCTACCAGTCTGTCTCTCTCTACCAGTCTGTCTCTCTCTACCAGTCTGTCTCTCTCTCCTAGTCTGTCTCTCTCTACAAGTCTGTCCCTGTCTCCCAGTCTGTCTCTCTCTACCAGTCTGTCTCTCTCTACCAGTCTGTCTCTCTCTCCTAGTCTGTCTCTCTCTACAAGTCTGTCCCTGTCTCCCAGTCTGTCTCTCTCTACCAGTCTGTCTCTCGTTCCCAGTCTGTCTCTCGTTCCCAGTCTGTCTCTCTCGTTCCCAGTCTGTCTCTCTCGTTCCCAGTCTGTCTCTCGTTCCCAGTCTCTCTCTCTCTACCAGTCTGTCTCTCTCTACCAGTCTGTCTCTCTCTCCCAGTCTGTCTCTCTCTACCAGTCTGTCTCTCTCTACCAGTCTGTCTCTCTTTTCCAGTCTGTCTCTCTTTCCCAATCTGTCTCTCTCTCCCAGTCTGTCTCTCTCTACCAGTCTGTCTCTCTCTACCAGTCCATCTCTCGTTCCCAGTCTGTCTTTCTCCCAGTCTGTCTCTCTCTCTCTCTCTCTCTCTCTCCGAGTCTGTCTTTCTCTCCCAGTCTGTCTCTCTCTCCCAGTCTCTCTCTCTCTCTCTCTCTCTCTCTCCCAGTCTGTCTCTCTCTACCAGTCTGTCTCTCTCTACCAGTCTATATCTCGTTCCCAGTCTGTCTCTCTCTCCCAGTATGTCTCTCTTTCCAAGTCTGTCTCTCTCTCCCAGTCTGTCTCTCTTTCCAAGTCTGTCTCTCTCTACCAGTCTGTCTCTCTCTACCAGTCCATCTCTCGTTCCCAGTCTGTCTTTCTCTCCCAGTCTGTCTCTCTCTCCCAGTCTCTCTCTCTCTCTCTCTCCCAGTCTGTCTCTCTCTACCAGTCTGTCTCTCTCTACCAGTCTATATCTCGTTCCCAGTCTGTCTCTCTCTCCCAGTATGTCTCTCTCTCCAAGTCTGTCTCTCTCTCCCAGTCTGTCTCTCTTTCCAAATCTGTCTCTCTCTACCAGTCTGTCTCTCTCTACCAGTCTGTCTCTCTCTACCAGTCTGTCTCTCTCTCCCAGTCTGTCTCTCTCCCAGTCTGTCTCTCTCTACCAGTCTGTCTCTCTCTCCCAGTCTGTCTCTCTCACCCAGTCTGTCTCTCTCTCCCAGTCTGTCTCTCTCCCCCAGTCTGTCTCTCTCCCAGTCTGTCTATCTCTCCCAGTCTGTCTCTCTCTCCCAGTTTGTCTGTCTCTACCAGTCTGTCTGTCTCTACCAGTCTGTCTGTCTCTACCAGTCTGTCTCTCTCTAACAGTCTGTCTCTCTCTACCATTCTGTCTCTCGTTCCGAGTCTGTCTCTCTTTACCAGTCTGTCTCTCTCTCCCAGTCTGTCTATCTCTCTCAGTCTGTCTCTCTCTCTACCAGTCTGTCTCTCTCTACCAGTCTGTCTCTCTCTACCAGTCTGTCTCTCTCTCCCAGTCTCTCTCTCTCTCCCAGTCTCTCTCTCTCTCCCAGTCTGTCTCTCTTTCCCAGTCTGTCTCTCTCTACCAGTCTGTCTCTCTCTACCAGTCCGTCTCTCGTTCCCAGTCTGTCTTTCTCTCCCAGTCTGTCTCTCTCTCCCAGTCTCTCTCTCTCTCTCTCTCTCTCCCAGTCTGTCTGTCTCTACCAGTCTGTCTCTCTCTACCAGTCTATATCTCGTTCCCAGTCTGTCTCTCTCTCCCAGTATGTCTCTCTCTCCGAGTCTGTCTCTCTCTCCCAGTCTGTCTCTCTTTCCAAATATGTCTCTCTCTACCAGTCTGTCTCTCTCTACCAGTCTGTCTCTCTCTACCAGTCTGTCTCTCTCTCCCAGTCTGTCTCTCTCCCAGTCTGTCTCTCTCTACCAGTCTGTCTCTCTCTCCCCATCTGTCTCTCTCCCAGTCTGTCTCTCTCTCCCAGTCTGTCTCTCTCGCCCAGTCTGTCTCTCTCTCCCAGTCTGTCTCTCTCCCCCAGCCTGTCTCTCTCCCAGTCTGTCTATCTCTCCCAGTCTGTCTCTCTCTCCCAGTTTGTCTGTCTCTACCAGTCTGTCTGTCTCTACCAGTCTGTCTGTCTCTACCAGTCTGTCTCTCTCTACCAGTCTGTCTCTCTCTACCAGTCTGTCTCTCGTTCCGAGTCTGTCTCTCTTTACCAGTCTGTCTCTCTCTCCCAGTCTGTCTCTCTCTCCCAGTCTGTCTATCTCTCCCAGTCTGTCTATCTCTCCCAGTCTGTCTCTCTCTCCCAGTCTGTCTGTCTCTACCAGTCTGTCTGTCTCTACCAGTCTGTCTGTCTCTACCAGTCTGTCTCTCTCTACCAGTCCATCTCTCTCTACCAGTCTGTCTCTCGTTCCGAGTCTGTCTCTCTTTACCAGTCTGTCTCTCTCTCCCAGTCTGTCTCTCTCTCTCAGTCTGTCTATCTCTCTCAGTCTGTCTCTCTCTCTACCAGTCTGTCTCTCTCTACCAGTCTGTCTCTCGTTCCCAGTCTGTCTCTCTCTCCCAGTCTGTCTCTCTCTCCCAGTCTGTCTCTCTCTCCCAGTCTGTCTCTCTTTCCCAGTCTGTCTCTCTCTCTCCCCAGTCTCTCTCCCAGTCTGTCTCTCTCTACCAGTCTGTCTCTCTCCAAGTCTGTCTCTCTCCAAGTCTGTCTCTCTTTCCCAGTATGTCTCTCTCTCCCAGTCTGTCTCTCTCTCCCAGTCTGTCTCTCTCTCCCAGTCTGTCTCTCTCTCTTTCCCAGTCTGTCTCTCGTTCCCAGTCTGTCTCTCTTTCCCAGTCTGTCTCTCTCTACAAGTCTCTCTCTCTTTCCCAGTCTGTCTCTCATTCCCAGTCTGTCTCTCATTCCCAGTCTGTCTCTCTCTACCAGTCTGTATGATATGGTATATCTGTCTTTCTTTCCCACAGAAATAGGCAGCCCACTGATCACAGTAATATCTTTGTAATCCAGCCAGTTTTTTTTCTCCAGGAAACATGTCCCGTGGTCTTCCTTCTCCAAGCCTCACACTGTTTCCTGGCTGTGGAGATACACATTAACTTATGCTCTCACAGCACACGGTGTTGCATTGCATTTGGTAAATGCCTTATTGTTGCAGCTTCAAGCTTAGTATCCATATAGTAACACGTCCTCACTCATTCCAGTGGGGATATGTCCTTCGTGACGGGGAACGTCTCCTTATCATTCAGTCCTAAGCCTTTTCATCCGACCTGACACACATCCCCTTTCTGCTGATGGAAATGTTAATAATGATGAATAAAGGCAATGGGCAGCTGTAGATGCCAGACAGTGACTATAATGATTATAAGGCGGGTGGGTGCATCATTTTAGTTTTTGTCTTTCCTTTTGTTTAGCATGCAGAATGAGTTACATTCCCTTTGGTAGGGTCGGCTGTACCAAAGACTGTACCACAAAATGAAATATGCAGAGAGACGAAGAAGAAGAAGCTAGTGCATTTCAAGCTGCGCCATACCATCATCTTTCTACCTGGAATACTTAGACCCTCTTAATGATTATTAATGAAGAAAAAAAATATTCAGATTTTTCAGTTTGATATTTTCCTTCCCAAAGGAGCCCGTAAAGGGATTTAAAAAAAAACAAATCATAATTCCTCGTAATAAAGCCAAACCATGAAAATTATGATCCCAAAATCAGCATGAAATACTGTAGAAAACAAGGCTGTTATCTACGCTATCTATATTTGTATCCTGTCTCACAGTAAAGAAAATGTGTTTTAAGAGCAGTACACAAATGATGATACTGAAGGAATAATAGCATCAAGGATGACAGCGAAGGGAAGGGAGAGGTTAGAGGAAGATTAATATGCATTCATTTGCTTTTAGGCCTATGGGAGTTCCAGGACCACTGAGATTAACAGTAATAACATATATAGAGGATACATACATACTTCAACCAAATGTCATACCACTTTTTCAGGGGACCTTGTCTTTTTTCGTGGCTTCAATGACTGTTTTTTTTTTTTAGAGCCGCAATGCCCCAAAGTTGTGTCACACATCTATAATCATTTCCTTGTAATTCTCTCTACTAAATGAATGGCTTTGATTTAGTACTAAATGCAAAGGTATTAATGATTCATAATTTCAGCTGAAGAGACTCAAGAGATGGTTGAGATATAAAAGACTAGAGGGAGACAAAAAAAGGTTACTTTAGGTCTTTCTTTGCTGCTCGTTTTAATGTAGAAAAATATAATAACCCTGATATATGGAGGCAATCATTCTGTCATACCATACTGCAATACCATACTGTAATACCATACTGTAATACCATACTGTAATACCATACTGTAATACCATACTGCAATACCATACTGTAATACCATACTGTAATACCATACTGTAATAACATACTGTAATACCATACTGTAATACCATACTGCAATACCATACTGTAATACCATACTGCAATACCATACTGCAATACCATACTGCAATACCATACTGTAATACCATACTGTAATAACATACTGTAATACCATACTGCAATACCATACTGTAATACCATACTGTAATACCATACTGCAATACCATACTGTAATAACATACTGCAATACCATACAGTAATACCATACTGTAATACCATACTGCAATACCATACTGTAATACCATACTGTAATAACATACTGCAATACCATACTGCAATACCATACTGTAATACCATACTGTAATACCATACTGTAATACCATACTGTAATAACATACTGCAATACCATACTGCAATACCATACTGTAATACCATACTGCAATACCATACTGCAATACCATACTGCAATACCATACTGTAATACCATACTGTAATACCATACTGCAATACCATACTGTAATAACATACTGCAATACCATACTGTAATACCATACTGTAATACCATTCTGCAATACCAAGAGCTGTAATACCATACTGCAAAACCATACTGTAATACCATACTGTAATACCATACTGCAATACCAAGAGCTGTAATACCATACTGTAATACCATACTGTAATACCATACTGTAATACCATACTGCAATACCATACTGTAATACCATACTGCAATACCAAGAGCTGTAATACCATACTGTAATACCAAGAGCTGTAATAGCATACTGTAATACCATACTGTAATACCAAGGGCTGTAATACCATATTGTAATACAATACTGTAATACCATACTGTAATACCAAGAGCTGTAATACCATACTGTAATACCATACTGTAATACCAAGGGCTGTAATACCATTCTGTAATACCATACTGTAATACCATACTGTAATAACAAGAGCTGTAATACCATACAGTAATACCATACTGTAATACCAAGGGCTGTAATATCATACAGTAATACCATACTGTAATACCATACTGTAATACCATACTGTAATACCAAGGGCTGTAATACCATTCTGTATTACCATACTGTAATACCATACTGTAATACCAAGGGCTGTAATACCATACTGTAAAACCAAGGGCTGTAATACCATACTGTAATACCAAGAGCTGTAATACCAAGGGCTGTAATACCATACTGTAATAACATACTGTAATACCATACCGTAATACCATGCTGTAATACCAAGGGCTATAATACCATACTGTAATACCATACTGTAATAATATGCTGTAATACCATACTGTAATATCAAGGGCTGTAATACCATACTGTAATACCATACTGTAATATCAAGGGCTGTAATACCATACTGTAATACCATACTGTAATAACATACTGTAATGCCATACTGTAATACCAAGGGCTGTAATACCATACTGTAATACCATACTGTAATACCGTACTGTAATACCATACTGTAATACCATACTATAATATCATACTGTAATACCGTACTGTGATACCATACTGTAATACCATACTGCAATACCATACTGTAATACCATACTGTGATACCATACTGTAATACCAAGAGCTGTAATACCATACTGTAATACCATACTGTAATACCATACTGCAATACCATACTGTAATACCATAACACCATACTGTAATACCATACTATAATACCATACTGTAATAACATACTGTAATAACATACTGTAATAACATACTGTAATAACATACTGTAATAACATACTGTAATAACATACTGTAATAGCAAGGGCTGTAATACCGTAATACCATACTGTAATACCATAGAGTAATACCATAGAGTAATACCATACTGTAATACCATACTGTAATAACATACTGCAATACCATACTGTAATACCATACTGCAATACCATACTGCAATACCATACTGCAATACCATACTGTAATACCATAGAGTAATACCATACTGTAATACCATACTGTAATAACATACTGCAATACCATACTGCAATACCATACTGTAATACCATACTGTAATACCATACTGTAATACCATACTGTAATAACATACTGCAATACCATACTGCAATACCATACTGTAATACCATACTGCAATACCATACTGCAATACCATACTGCAATACCATACTGTAATACCATACTGTAATACCATACTGCAATACCATACTGTAATAACATACTGCAATACCATACTGTAATACCATACTGTAATACCATTCTGCAATACCAAGAGCTGTAATACCATACTGCAAAACCATACTGTAATACCATACTGTAATACCATACTGCAATACCAAGAGCTGTAATACCATACTGTAATACCATACTGTAATACCATACTGTAATACCATACTGCAATACCATACTGTAATACCATACTGCAATACCAAGAGCTGTAATACCATACTGTAATACCAAGAGCTGTAATAGCATACTGTAATACCATACTGTAATACCAAGGGCTGTAATACCATACTGTAATACAATACTGTAATACCATACTGTAATACCAAGAGCTGTGATACCATACTGTAATACCATACTGCAATACCATACTGTAATACCATACTGTGATACCATACTGTAATACCAAGAGCTGTAATACCATACTGTAATACCATACTGTAATACCATACTGCAATACCATACTGTAATACCATAACACCATACTGTAATACCATACTATAATACCATACTGTAATAACATACTGTAATAACATACTGTAATAACATACTGTAATAACATACTGTAATAACATACTGTAATAGCAAGGGCTGTAATATCATACAGTAATACCATACTGTAATACCATACTGTAATACCAAGGGCTGGAATACCATACTGTAATAGCATACTGTAATACCAAGGAAACTGTTTGTATTGTTATTCTCGTAAAGGTGTGGTCTACCTGCTCAGCATTCTTTCATTATATACTGAGTGTACAAAACATTAGGAACACCTTCTTAATATTGAGTTGCAGGTGTTGAAAGCAATTCACTTTATTAAGTGGGATCTAACAATGACTCTAAAACACAGACCCGGGTTCGTTGATAATTTGTGTACAATATGATCGGCTACTGGTTCAGCGCCGTTTTGAAAATATTGACATTAAAATGTTTGGTCATGTTTGTACTGTCTGTGTGAGCTACAGCTATGCAATGTTCATAAGAAGTGTGATACTGTAGCAAGCACAACAAAGAGCTTGTCTGGCGCACCAAGAGCAGACACTTGGTTTCTGTGGTAACTCATACATATTTCATCACATTGATTTATAATGGAAGTAAAACAAAAAAAACAGAGTTGGGAATAAAACTGGATCCTAAAAAACATTGAATAATACTTTTCTCATGAATATAATAATTAAAATGTGAGAAACAGTACTTTTTAAAAATGTTTTATATAAAAGTAAGACAGTGTCATTTACAATTAATGCCATCGTTTATAAACTAATGGCTAAGAAGTTTCAAAACTTGATTCTGGTGAAAGGAGATTTTCTTTCTCGTTTTAGAATCTTTCAATTTAAGATTATCTGAGGAATAGATTGCTGTCAACAAGGACTTAATGGTGTTTGTTAGGCGACTCAGTGTTACAGTCTTACATGCTAACGCTAACCGATGACGCCTCACTACGATTCCCTTCAGGCCATTGACAAACATAATTACATAACAATTGGAAACTAAAAGTGAAGGAAAGGTATGAAGCATAAATAAACCAGCAAAAGCTACTGTACAGTTCTGATTATTTTATTAATGTAATATTTATTTATCCAAGTTGTCCAGTCAGAATACTTATTTTACGATGGAGACCTAGCCAGTACCAGATTGTGGAAACATTGGTACTTTAAATCAAAAACAGTTTAGATTTAAATGGATGTGCTTTTGAATGGTGATGATATTACTTTCTGGAGTAGGCCTGTTCAGGTTCAATAGGCTAATACAGGCACCATCCATGGGACCAGGATAAACTAAAATCATGCATACAATGACATCCCATTAATAGGATGGGGGCACGGCAGGAGAGTACACCGGACCGGAAAGATTTCCAGGTGGATACAACCTCTGACTCTGGGGTACCTGCACTCAGCCATCAGCGATGATTTGATAAATGATTCTGTATCAAAGAGGTCTGTACTGATTTGGGATGTCATTGATTGGATGGGAGGCAATTGAATCCCTGATTGGTTTAACTGAAGAGAAAGAAGAGAGAGAAATATAGAATGGTATGGGAGAGGGGAGGAGAAGAGAGGAGCTGAGAGGAGAGGGGAGGAGGGGAGAAGAGGGGAGAAGAGGGGAGAGGAGAGGAGAGGAGAGGAGAGGAGAGGAGAGGAGAGGAGAGGAGAGGAGAGGAGAGGAGAGGAGAGGAGAGGAGAGGAGAAGAGAGAGGAGAAGAAGGGAGAGGAGAGTTGGAGAGGAGAGGAAGGGAGAGGAGAGGAGAGGAGAGGAGAGGAGAGGAGAGGAGAGGAGAGGAGAGGAGAGGAGAGGAGAGGAGAGGAGAAGAAGGGAGAGGAGAGAATAGGAGAAGGGAGAGGAGAGGAGAGGAGAGGAGAGGAGAGGAGAGGAGAGGAGAGGAGAGGAGAGGAGAGGAGAGGAGAGGAGAGGAGAGGAGAGGAGAGCATCCACCAGGCAGATAAAGGAGACATACATACTGACTTGTGTATCCTTAAATATATCTGACAACACTATGCTGTCTGTATGTTCATGTTGCTTCTAATACAACCTTATATTTAATTTATTCACATCCTATACATATCGGATTTGTCTTTCACTATTCAAACAGAAGAGATATGGATGGAAACTGTATGTATTCTTACTATCGATTTGTTTCACGTCAAGGTGTGATCTAGCTGCTCAGCATTCTTTCATCATACACTGTGTACAAAATACTGGGAACACCTTCTTAATATTGAGTTGCAACCCCTTTTGCCATCAGAACAGCCTCAATTTGTTGGGCATGGACTACAAGGTGTTG
Organism: Salvelinus namaycush; assembly: GCF_016432855.1. Classification (NCBI taxonomy): domain Eukaryota; kingdom Metazoa; phylum Chordata; class Actinopteri; order Salmoniformes; family Salmonidae; genus Salvelinus; species Salvelinus namaycush. The sequence goes on from NC_052323.1 coordinate 28,279,715, forward strand.
AAAGTGTTCCACAGGGCTGCTGGTCCATGTTGACTCCAATGCTTCCCACAGTTGTGTCAAGTTGGCTGGATGTCCTTTGTGTGGTGGACCATTCTCGATACACACGGGAAACTGTTGGGTGTGAAAAACCCAGCAGTGTTGCAGTTCTTGACACTCTCAAACCGGTGTGCCTGGCACCATACCCCGTTTAAAGGCACTTCAATATTTTGTCTTGCCTCTTCACCCTCTGAATGGCACACATAGACAATCCATTTCTCAACTGTCTCAAGGCTTAAAAATCGTTCTTGAACCCGTCTCCTCCCCTTCATCTATACTGATTGAAGTGGATTTAACAGGTGACATTAATAAGGGGTCATAACTGACTTGACTAGTTAAATAAACGTTGGATTCACCTGGTCAGTCTATGTCATGGAAAGAGCAGGAGATTCCTAACATGTTGTACACTCAGAGTATATCTTCAGACTACTAGAAGCTCGAGTCTTAATTCACCTATCAATTGATATCATCATTAACCTTTGTTGTGGGATTCATGGCACTGGGGAGGTGACATCTTTAGTTAAAAATGGAGGATAGCCGGCAGCCTAGCAAGGCCTCCAGAGGATTGGCTCAACCTCATAAACCATTATAGTAGGGACATTATGAGAGCAAAGCACTGCCTGAAACGACGTACAGAATACTAACTGCATAAGCGCCTGTAAATCAACATGATCCTAACCCCATTTTTATATTATGTGGAACAACAAAATTATGCCTTTGCACTACAACACAATGCAATACATTTTTATCTATTTTTTATAATATAAAATACAAATATTGAGAAGTGTTTTTTTTCTTTTTACAGAAAACAGTCTGCTTTCTTTTTCAATTACAGTGTGATAATTTATTCATCCTCCTTATCTGTAAGAGTTTTTAGCACTGTCTATAATTCTATTTTTGGTTGCCAAAAAGTAGTTACCGGGAAATTATAGACAGGAGGTAAATGAATGTAAGATATACACTTAATGTTGTCATTATATTTCACAGTCCCCTGCAGTCATCACACGCTCATAATATCTACGAACGTTCAGAAAGTATTCCACATTTTGATGAGTTACAGCCTGAATTCAAAAATGGATTAAATACCCCATAATGTCAAAGTGTAAAACATGTTTTTTTGTTGTTGAAATTTGTGCAAATGTATTGACAATTAAATACAGAATTATCTCATTTATATAAGTATTCACAACCCTGAGTCAATACTTTGTAGAAGCACCTTTGGCAGTGACTATTTCTGGATAAGTCTCTAAGAGCTTTCCACACCTCGATTTACCCATTATTCTTAAAAAAAATAAAATTCAAGCGCTGTAAAATTGCTTGTTGATCATTGCTAGATAACCATTTTCAGGTCTTGCCATAGATTTTCAAGACAATTTAAGTCAAAACTGTAACTAGGCCACTCCAGGAACATTCACTGTCTTATTGGTAAGCAACTCCAGTGTAGATGTAGCCTTTAGGTTATTGTCCTGTTATCGTCCATTGTCTGGTGGAAATCAGACTGAAACAGGTTTTCCTCTAGGATTTTGCCTGTACTTAGTTCCATTCTGTTTCTTTTTTATCCTGAAAAACTCACCAGTCCTTAATGATTACAAGCATACCCATTACATGATGCAGCCACCACTATGCTTGAACATATGGAGTGTGGTACTCAGGAGTTGGATTTGCTCCAATCCTAACGCTTTGTGTTCAGGATAAGTTTTTTATTGCTTTGCCACATTTTTTGCAGTATTACGTTAGTACCTTGTTGCAAACAGGATGCATGTTTTGGAATATGTGTATTCTGTACAGGCTTCCTTCTTTACATTCTGTCAATTAGGTTAGTATTGTGGAGTAACTACAACGTTGTCCTCAGTTTTCTCCTATCACAGCCATTAAACACTCTCTAACTGTTTTAGTCACCATTGGCCTCAAGGTGAAATCCCTGAGTGGTTTCCTTCCTCTCCAGCAACTGAGTTAGGAAGTACGCCTGTGTCTTTGTAATGACTGGATGTATTGATACATCATCCAAAGTGTAATTAATAACTTCACCATACTCAAAAGGGATATTCAATGTCTGCTTTTTTTTCTTCTCCCATCTACCAATAGGTGCCCTTCTTTGTGAGGCATTGGAAAACCTCCCTGGTCTTTGTGGTTGAATCTGTGTTTGAAATGCACTGCGCAATTGAGGGACCTTACAGATAATTGTGTGGGATACAGAGATGAGGTAGTCATTCAGAAATCATGTTAATCCCTATTATTGCACATAGAGTGAGTCCATGCAACTGATCGTATAACTTGTTAAACACATTTTTACTCCTGAACCGAGTTAGGCTTGCCATAACAAAGGGGTTGAATACTTATTGACCCAATAAGTATTCAATTTGTTAAAAAAAATGTGCAAAACCTTATTCTACTTTGACATTATGGGGGGTATTGCGTATCAGGCCAGTGACAAAAATCTCAATTGAATCTAATTTTAAATTCAGGGCTGTAATACAACAAAATGTGGGGAAAAATTCAAGGGGTGTGAAGACTTTCTGAAGCCAGTGAGCAGCAGCGATACCAGTGTTTCTGTCTATGACTTGTCATGGATACCATGTAATGAGCCATGTTATCTGGAGGCTCTGCAGATAAGACAAAACAGAACCAGCAGAAAGAAGAAAAAACAGAAGAAAAATCTCCAATTGTTCGCCGCAATGAAGCCGACTGTGTTTCCATGTATATGTCTTCCTTTCCAGTATTGGCAAGCTGGCTGCGCAGCATAGCTCTACCTTTTGCCTTTTGACATGGACATGCTGTGTTCACTGGTGACAGCTGCTGCACAGGACCGGACCCAGAGGTCACAAATGACCTTTCAGACTGTCTTTTTTCTCTTTCAGTCACACCACATATTTGTCATACGATGTCCACCGATGCAACCCGGAGCGCCACAATGGGACCATGGAGTGGGCGCAGGGTGCTGTGAATATTCCTGCTTGTCCTGCAGGATCAACTTAACCGTAGATGAAGTGTGCATGTGTGTGTGTGTGTGTGTGTGTGTGTGTGTGTTTGTGTGTGTGAGTGCATGTGTTTGTGTGTACATGCATGGGCATGTGAGTCTCCTAGGCCCACTATGACTCCCATGGACTGCAGCTTTGGGTTAAACTCTGACCCTTCACTAACCCTTCAGTTTAACTCTGACCCTTCACTAACCCTTCAGTTTAACTCTGACCCTTCACTAACCCTTCAGTTTAACTCTGACCCTTCACTAACCCTTCAGTTTAACTCTGACCCTTCACTAACCCTTCAGTTTAGCTCTGACCCTTCACTAACCCTTCAGTTTAGCTCTGACCCTTCACTAACCCTTCAGTTTAGCTCTGACCCTTCACTAACACTTCAGTTTAACTCTAACCCTTCACTAACCCTTCAGTTTAACTCTGACCCTTCACTAACCCTTCAGTTTAACTCTAACCCTTCACTAACCCTTCAGTTTAACTCTGACCCTTCACTAACCCTTCAGTTTAATTCTAACCCTTCACTAACCCTTCAGTTTAACTCTGACCCTTCACTAACCCTTCAGTTTAACTCTAACCCTTCACTAACCCTTCAGTTTAACTCTGACCCTTCACTAACCCTTCAGTTTAATTCTAACCCTTCACTAACCCTTCAGTTTAACTCTGACCCTTCACTAACCCTTCAGTTTAACTCTGACCCTTCACTAACCCTTCAGTTTAACTCTGACCCTTCACTAACCCTTCAGTTTAACTCTGACCCTTCACTAACCCTTCAGTTTAACTCTGACCCTTCACTAACCCTTCAGTTTAGCTCTGACCCTTCACTAACCCTTCAGTTTAGCTCTGACCCTTCACTAACCCTTCAGTTTAACTCTGACCCTTCACTAACCCTTCAGTTTAACTCTGACCCTTCACTAACCCTTCAGTTTAACTCTGACCCTTCACTAACCCTTCAGTTTAACTCTAACCCTTCACTAACCCTTCAGTTGAACTCTGACCCGTCACTAACCCTTCAGTTTAATTCTAACCCTTCACTAACCCTTCAGTTTAACTCTGACCCTTCACTAACCCTTCAGTTTAACTCTGACCCTTCACTAACCCTTCAGTTTAACTCTGACCCTTCACTAACCCTTCAGTCTAACCCTTCAGTTTAACTCTGACCCTTCACTAACCCTTCAGTTTAACTCTGACCCTTCACTAACCCTTCAGTTTAACTCTAATCCTAACCCTAACCCTTCAGTTTAACGCTAACACTAACCCTTCAGTTTAACTCTAATCCTAACACTTCAGTTTAGCTCTAATCCTAACTCTTCAGTTTAACACTAACCCTTCAGTTGAACTCTAATCCTAACTCTTCAGTTTAACTCTAATCCTGACCCTTCAATGTATCTCTAATCCTAACCCTAAACCTTCAGTTGAACTCTAATCCTAACCCTTCAGTTTAACTCTAGTCCTAACCCTTCAGTTTAACTCTAATCCTAACCCTAACTCTTCAGTTTAACTCTAACACTAACCCTTCAGTTTATCTCTAATCCTAATCCTAACCCTTCAGTTTATCTCTAATCCTAACACTAACCCTTCAGTTTAACACTAACACTAACCCTTCAGTTTAACACTAACCCTAGAGTTTTACCCTAACCCTTCAGTTTAACACTAACCCTTCAGTTTAACCCTAACCCTTCAGTTTATCTCTAATCCTAACACTAACCCTTCAGTTTAACACTAACACTAACCCTTCAGTTTAACACTAACCCTTCAGTTTAACCCTAACCCTTCAGTTTATCTCTAATCCTAACACTAACCCTTCAGTTTAACACTAACACTAACCCTTCAGTTTAACACTAACCCTAGAGTTTAACCCTAACCCTTCAGTTTAACACTAACCCTTCAGTTTAACACTAATCCTTCAGTTTAACACTAACACTAACCCTTCAGTTTAACACTAACCCTAGAGTTTAGCGTGGTAATTGCTGCATTACTAGCCCTGTTGTTTGGCTGCTGGAGGCATTGTATTTTATTATACTGTATGAATCATCATTAAGAAGTGCTTATTCACCAGCAGGTTCCCCTGGCATCAAGACCCTGCCAACAGTTTATACATAGATGTGTTATACAGAGATTATGTATGTTGAATATCCCAAACTAGAAGAAACGTGTCTACTTCTACATGGCTTGTTCTTTGAGGTTTAGGCCGGGTATCTGCTGATTATAACAGCAGGGGCTTCATAAAATACATTTAATTTGATGAATTTATACCAGGATACTACTCCACTGTATGCTAAACAGATATAATTCTCTTGTATATTGTATAGTGGACTGGCCAAGCATGTTAGATAAATAATGTGTTAGCAGCATGGATACCAGGGTCACTCGGCATGTGTGCTATTGGAAAAAACACTGCGTGATATGACATCATGGAATGTGCCACCAAATGACCCTTTTCCCTTCGTAGGGTACTACTTTTGTCCATAGCCCTAGGGAACCTGGTCAAAAGTAGTGCACTATATAGGTAATAGGGTTCTATTTGTGACGCTCCTATGGTTTCATGAGGAGGGATGTTTAATGATTTTTGTTTGCCATAGTAATTTCATGAACCTGGCAGTGACAGGGTTGGGCATGATACCCCATACAGGGAGAGGTGGATGAACTAGTCCCCTTCCATCATCCCAACCATCTGCCATCTGCCTCCCCTGTTACACTACACACAAAATATTAGCTAATTTCATTATTGAAGATTTAGTACAAAATACGGACTCGTTTCATTATTTAATATTTACTGCTCTAAGGAGAGAAAAAAAACCTGGTGTTATTCAGAATCCTCTTGAGCTGTTCGCAATATGTCTTGTGCTTGCCTCTAGAAATATTATAGCCATCCCCTTCTCAAAAACAGAGGAGGGGGTTTCGCTGTTCAATTATTCACTGATAGACAGAGAGTCTTTCTACGAGTCTTTAGATTTTAACCAAGAAGACACCAAATGAAGAAGATCAAAAAACTGTTTGTTGAGATTGAATAAGGGAAGGAGGGACTGGAGGACCGTGTATTTAATGTGAGCAATTATTGTAGATGAACAATGTTCAGACCCAAGAGGATAGTCAGTAGATGAACAATATTCAGACCCCAGAGGATATCAGAATGTGATGTATGGCTTTTGGAGTACAATCACTATGGAAACCAGAAACCCTGTTCCCTATTAAAGTGCACTACTTTTAGTGCACTACCCCACAGGGATCTGGTTAAAAGTAGTGCACTATGTAGGGAATATAGTGCTTTTTGGGACGCGGACCCAAGTTTTTGCCACCCACTCGGACAGCCGTTAATCATCTTCTTTCCCTTTAGATACTGGCACTGCAGAATTTGGCCAATGTGTCAAGAAGCAATTATGTATACTTAGTGCTCTCTCCCACCCTCCCCTCCCCTCTCTTTTTTCTCTCTCACACTCTTTATATAATCACAGTGCCGGAGAGCCGTGTATCCTTATCTCTCTCTCTCTCTCTCTCTCTCTCTCTCTCTCTCTCTCTCTCTCACTGTCTCTCTCTCTCTCTCTCTCTCTCTTTCTCTGTTCATTTTTTTGTATATTTTGGTTGACGGCCAGACGCAACACAATGCAGGCTGAGGAAGTAAACAGGAATATCCTAAGCTTCAATATAATCAAGCGTTCCTTGTGTCTAAATCACATTTTCTCTCATTGATTTCTTAGATATTAATTCTGTCACTGATTGACTGGTAAATGATGGTACTGGCCCCGCGTTCTTTTGGCTCCGTGTGTAATGTTCTGTGAATCCGGATCACGGAGAAGACTGTGAGTGGACGAGACGAGAACATATGTTCCACTGGTATTGAGGCAATTGCAAATCTCCAAAGTGGCGTTCTTCGCTTCATTATATTTTACATCAGTCCAGATCAGCTTATTTATAGAGAGAGGGCTGATGAGAGAGGCGACATGGGACATTGCAAACGCTTCCTAAAATCTCAAGGACAGTATATGCATGCAAATTATTCCTGGTGATATGCCACCCTTTTTCCCTATATAGTGCACTACTTTTGACCAGGGCCCCATGGAACCCTAATCTCTATATATAGTGCACTACTTTTGACCAGGGCCCCATGGAACCCTAATCTCTATATATAGTGCACTACTTTTGACCAGAGCCCTATGGCACCCTAATCCCTATAGTCAAAAATCTCAAATATAGTCAAAAGTAGTGCACTACATAGGGAATAGGGTGCCTATTTGAGACTATCGTGATGGCTGGTCTTATCAGAGATGAATGGTTACGGTTCAGGACCATGTGAAGGACGTGGCTGTGATTCCAGTCTCGTGTTTTTTTGTTGTTGTGCCGAGTGACTCAGGACCAAGCTAATTGCCACGCTCACTATTTCCCAATGACAGCATCGTGTTATTATTATTTACTGTCATACGCAGCGTGACACGCCACGACGACACTCGGCAGACGGCTCAACGGTCACTTTAGAAAGCTGCCCGAGCATTAAAGGTGCAGACTGGGATTTGGGAACCTAGCTGTTCAATGGGCATTTCAATGTTACATTTTCGCCATTGATTCTTGAAGAATATAAAGTGTAAGTACCCTGTGAGTAATATCACAACTGTCAGTAACTTCGTCATAACCCATGATATTACGTTTTTTTCCCCTCCATTGTTTACAAAGTAAAAACAAAATAAAGTATAGCTTCAGAATATATTTAAATCTACATATTGGATAGCATGAACTGTCAGTCCTTGCATCTAGAGCGCTGTCAATGAATATGAGAGGTGTGACATTCCCCCTAGCCCCGTCCCTCAGCTCTATACAGAACCTAGTGACGAGCAAACAATTTGTTGTTTTTCCAATCCCAGATTGTAGTTTTTAGGCTGAGAAGAGGTGTAGTTTCAGCTGAACACACGATGACAGGCTGTCAGACGGCCCTCTCCACGGACTTTCTTTTAACCATGACTTAGGCTTCAAAGGAGGTTTTCTTTTTCTTTTTTCACTCTTGACCGTGCCACTCAACCAGAAAAGGACATGGCCATTTTGACACTTTTTTTCCTATGTGAACTGGAAGACGTGAGAGGATTTCACTACATAGCACATTATCACGTTTACCAGTGGCACCAGTGGCAGAGTCAAGTGGAAAGTTAGTTCGATGTGTGACGATTACTTGAATAAGTCTGGAGGATGGTGGATTTTTACTTTGCATTGCCTAGTGGGAAATCAATGAATACATTTGAAATTCTCACATCATGTCAAAAAATGTGGTACTTCTAATTTGCATGTATAATGTGAGTAGTAATTCTTAATTATAACAAAATAAATAGTGTGGATGTCATTAATATAATTTAACAGGAAAAATATAATTTTTGCATTAGTTACACATCTCGCAGTGAACAAATGAAATCCAGCTTTACTACATCCAGCACATATAGAAATATGGATATCAAATATACTGTATCCTGTATAGGTGTATACAGAGCAATATACTGTATCCTGTATAGGTTTATACAGAGTAATATACTGTATCCTGTATAGGTTTATACAGAGTAATATACTGTATTCTTTATAGGTCTATATAGAGTAATATACTGTATCCTATAGTAATATACTGTATCCTGTATAGGTTTATACAGAGTAATATACTGCATCCTTTATAGGTCTATATAGAGTAATATACTGTATCCTTTATAGGTCTATATAGAGTAATATACTGCATCCTGTATAGGTTTATATAGAGTAATAGACTGTATTCTTTATAGGTTTATACAGAGTAATATACTGTATCCTGTATAGGTTTATACAGAGTAATATACTGTATTCTTTATAGGTCTATATAGAGTAATATACTGTATTCTTTATAGGTCTATATAGAGTAATATACTGTATCCTTTATAGGTCTATATAGAGTAATATACTGCATCCTGTATAGGTTTATATAGAGTAATAGACTGTATTCTTTATAGGTTTATACAGAGTAATATACTGTATCCTGTATAGGTTTATACAGAGTAATATACTGTATTCTTTATAGGTTTATATAGAGTAATATACTGTATCCTTTATAGGTCTAGAGAGAGTAATATACTGTATCCTTTATAGGTCTAGAGAGAGCTTACCTTATGGGGACAGGTGGATGCGTCTGAGTTCAAGGACTTTTCCGGTGTCTGGCCCTGATTCTACAAGATAGAAAAACACATTATCAGAAACATGCTTACTGTGGAAAGCCATTTCCAACACAACAGTATTTGTGATAGTAGGTTTTCCGTCCCAAATGGCACCCCTTTTTTTCCCCTACGTAGTGCACTTCTTTTGACCAAGGCCCAATGGAACAGAGTGCCATTTGGGACAAACCGTAGATGCTGCTTATTTTTCCTCTTCCTTTATTCTCTGGACCGTACAGAGTTTACGTAACCCTACTGTATCAACAGGCAAGTTTTAGCCGTTTCATAATCCAAGAATAAAACTGCACTCTTGGTTGTAGATGTTTATCTTGAAAACATAATCTTGATTTGCTTTCACAGGGTATAATAACGTTTTTGCGTTTTTTTTTTATGCATTTTTTTTTTTTTTTTTTTTGCTTTCTGGAAAGATTTACAAACCTCCTTTAGCAGTCAGATGAGTCCACGTAACATATGGACGTACTACTTACAGCACAGACCTTATAGTCAGATGATTATCTTGTTGTGTTTTTTTCTTTCTAATACAGCAATGCATCATTCAGATGCAAGAAAACAGCATTAAAATAATCAGCTAAGGTATGTCGTCAAGCCAACAACAGATGGTCCTGCTGTTAGTGATTATGCCGTGATGCTCAAGTGTTTGCATACACACATTTTTTCCCAGGGAAACGTATTCCTTTTCACGCGCAACAGGGAATGTTTGAGCCTAACAATGACTGAACCACTAATAACAGGGGGAATGAACAGGCCTCACATGGAATGGAGAGGGGCTTCACAGACTAACCCCCCCCCCCCCCCCCCCCCCCCCCCCCCCCCCCTCCCCTGAAAACTTAACTAGCTACTTCAGGAGGCTACATTGATTCCAAGTAGGTGTCAGCCATTAGCCCCTCATATTCAATTATGTTACCGGGGTACCGCCTAATACGCCATGACACCATTAATGTCTTCCTTATGGAATCACCAGGAGAGAAGAGACACAGAACTGTCCAGACTACCAACATCTATATTTCATCACAACTTAAAGAGAGTCTAGGGGTGAGGGAGAGAGAGACGAGAAGAGAACCACTCTCACACTCACACACTTACACTCACACACACACACACACACACACACACACACACACACACACACACACACACACACACACACACACACACACACACACACACACACACACACACACACACACACACACACACACACACACACACTCAAAGCACTCATACACACACACACACACACTCAAAGTACACACACACAAAGCACACACACACACTCAAAGCACACACACACAAAACACACACAAACACACACACTCAAAGCACACACACACAAAGCACACTCAAAGCACACACACACACACACACACACACACACACACAAATACACACACACACAACCCCAGCTAGCTTCACTGGCACTGCAGCAGCAAGCAGCGTAAACACTCATCTCATGTAATATTAAAGGGCCGATGGCCAAGCTTTGGCTGTCGGAATTAGTCAAAACAATTTCCCCCCCAGAGCTGATACTGTTACTGTATCAGGAGAAATGAACTTTCATATAAACATGACAGAATTTTGGGAGGCAGGGGGGAGGAAGCTGTGTGTGCGTGTGTGTGTGTGTGTGTGTGTGTGTGTGTGTGTGTGTGTGTGTGTGTGTGTGTGTGTGTGTGTGTGTGTGTGTGTGTGCGTGTGTGCGTGTGTGTGTGTGTGTGTGTGTGTGTGTGTGTGTGTGTGTGTGTGTGTGTGTGTGTGTGTGTGTGTGTGTTTTGGGATGAGGGTATAATGAGCATGGCTTGATTACAGTTTTATACAATCATTTTGGCACTAATTTCAGAACCTTGTGGTCATTTTTCAAAACTCTAGACACAAAACTCAAAACGGTCATCACTTGTAAACACAGGCTGTCCAATGTTCAAAACATTGCATTGTGCATTCATATCTTTAAAGAAACCTTGCACTTGCAGAATCATTGGTTCAAATAACTCATTTATCATGAAATACCATAGGAACATTAATTTAGATCACCCACACACAAGATACCGATAGTTTCACTGTGTAGTTGTTCGTACAATCATTAAATATTGTAGTACAAAATATGTGATACATGTTTCATTATGCTACTACACGTAAATACATCACTGTAAAAGGACTAGTAGAGAGAATACTACAGACACAGTGGAATCATTGAACAAAATATGACATTTATTGATGAAATACAATAAAATCACAACATACTGTAGGTTTCTTTGAATCAAAGCAAAAATATATAAAAACAAAAATAGAAAAAACAGTTGAAGGTCAACTGCTGTGTTCCTCACCTGGCTTACTGTAAAAAGCAAAACAACGGATTGATTACTGTACTTCTATATTTCCATCAACCCTTTCTTGTGGATTTGGCCACAGGTTCTCATCCACATCACAACGGATGTTTTCATTAGCCAAACATCTTGGGAAGAATCTTCGGGCATGGCGAATCCAGGCCTGACACTGGTCTGCCGTGATGTCATTGCATGCGTCATCCATGGCCTGGAGAAGGGCGGCTTGTTCGTGAGGGCGTCTATCATATACTCTTCCACCTCTATGTGGAGAAAAATTCCTCAATCAGGTTAAGGAAAGGAGAGTACGGGGGTAAGTAAAGGGTGGTAAAATGTGGATGGGCCTGAAACCATGCTTGCACCATTTGAGCATGGTGGAACCTGACATTAACCCACACAATGACATAGGTCATGCCATCAGCTCTACAGACCTGATTTAGCTCATCAAGGAAGGTTACATTCGAACAGCGAATCATGTGGCTGCCTGCAACTCAATATATAGAGTATATAGAGTAGAGAGCTTTAGATGTTGTTTGACCAAACATTAGAACGGGCAAGATGAGTAATCTAAGCAACTTTGACCGTGGTATGGTTGTTGATGCCACACATGGTGATTCCAGCATCTCAGAAACAGCTGCCTTCCTGGGATTTTTACGCACTACAGTCTCTAGAGTTTACAGAGAATGGTGCGATAAACAAAACACATTCAGTGAGCGGCAGTTCTGTGGGGAAAAACACCTTGTTAATGAGAGAGGTCAGAGGAGAATGTCCAGACTCATTCAAGATAACAGAAAGGCCAAACATGCTCAAATAACAGCTGTTTAAAACAGTGGTGTGCAGAAGGGCATCTCTTAACTTACAACACTGTGAATAATCCAGGCTGTTGTGGAGGCAAAATGGGGTCCTACCCAGTACTAGACAGGTGTACCTAATAAAGTGGCCGGTGAGTGTACAGTAATGTCAAATCTGAAAACATGGTCTGGTAAAGTGGTACATGGGACCGTAGAAACCGTGTCTGATAAAGAATGATGATGAAACATTACATCCATAGATAATGTAGTCCAATTGGTTCATGTTCCACGGTAATTGGTGTCAATGGATCTCGTTATCCTGAAACGTTCATGATCTAAACATGGAATATTTTTGGTCAGTTTCGGTAAAACTATGCATTAAGAGTAACACAACAGTTATCATTTTGAGCAGTTGTATCAATTGATAGTGAGATCATTGTAATGAAATGAATAGACAGTCATTTCAGATGTAATGTGTGAATTGCATTTTGAAATGGTAATACTTTGATTTTAAGTTGTGTCATTTTGAACAGGTGATTTTAGTTCAATGAACAAATGATCTTAGCTTTATGTGTTTTGTATCCAAGCAATTGGAAAAAGTGTTAGAGTTTTGAAAAATTTGCATTTTGATCATTGGAAAAATGACATCAAGGTTCCCGAAATTAGTGCCAAAGTGATTGTAAAAAACTGTAAGTTCGAAATGTTCAATTCTTCAACACATGCTTTCCGTTAGTATTCCTTATTCAAGTTATTTAGTTTTCACTTATTTAATGATCTTGGTCCAAACAATATGATATTATATATAAACTGTAACCTGAGTTGTGCTTACAATTCATAAACCAAAACCATCACACATAGTCTTTCCTGTTGCAAAGATGAACTAGAATCCACTGTGTGGGTAGGTTGACGACAGCAACCCTTTTCAATGACCCTGTCTGCTCGTTCGGGCAAATCTAAGCCCAGAAAGCGCTTGTCATCAGTGCCTAATGCCTTTAAGTAGATACTATTATTGTTCTGTTCACAATACGCATTGCACAGGAAGACACATCGTCATATGATAATGGACCTCCTTGAGAGAGAGAGTGAAATTACACTACGGTGAAAATGTAATGTGTAAAATTTAAGACGTTAGTCACCTCTGATTAAACGTCTCCTATTTGTCAGCATGTGAATTCAGTTTGAGAGCCGTTTCCTCCTACAACGTTAATAGAATACCAAACAAGTCACAATAATAACTAGATATCAGCTACAGAATGTTGTTATGGTGCGTTAAAAGTGACACACTTTCACTTTAGAGGACTCAGGCTGTCATGGAAATGGGAAACAGTCCTAGAAACTTTTTACACAATATTCCACCGTGTCACTTCCTTGTGAGAACCCACCCCTCCCCCCCGCCACATTTCCCTAGCCACTTTAGCACCGGGCTAAACACTGCTCTAATCTCTCAGCCGTCAGTGAAGAAACTTACTACTGACTGAATATGCCACAGTGTAAAAAGGGGAACGCTTTGAAATATCAGCTTTTCCACAGGTGCATAGGAGACACTGAGTACTAGTCTCCTATGCTGAGCCCGTCTCCAAAGCACACCCAGTCCCTTTTAAGGATAGAGAATACACTCCTGCACAGTGGGTAGTCCCAATTTATTAAGCATGAGGGATTCCCACAGTGAAAAAACCCTCAAATTGACTACTTTCATTCATCTGCTTGCTCTGCCCTCATATTTAGCAATCAAATTGAAATGTTTTTCCATGTTCTGTATACAAAATGGTTTCAAATAAACAGTTGCATTCACAAATTTTATTGACAAATTTCAATCAAGAAAAAATTGTCCATCAATCAAAAACCTAATAAAAATGAATTTATATGAATGCTGCAAGTACGTAAATGGTTTGTTCACTGGGAAAATAAGTACTGAACTAGTCAGTGACAACTGTGTAGAGTTTGTGACAGCAACTATGTGACATTATTATACTATTGTAATACTACGTTGTGGAATTTCCTAAGATCTCCTGTTGCAGAACAACCCTTACCCTTTTAATGACTCTTGTTGTAGAGCAAAACAGATTCGATGCATGTTCATGAGAGTCTTAGCTTTTCACAGTGGGTGGAAACACTGGAAGCATCACATTATGCCAGGATGACAGTGCCACTCAAAGCAATCCTAGATCTGCAATATACAATGCATTCGGACCCCTTGACTTTTTCCCCACATTTTGTTACGTTACAGCCTTATTCAAAAACATGTTTTTAGAAAATGTGGGAATTAAATGCTTTAAATTAAACTACTGTAGTCTCCTCTACTGTAATCTCCTAGTCTCCTCTATTGTAGTCTCATCTACTGTAATCTCCTAGTCTCCTCTATTGTAGTCTCCTCTACTGTAATCTCCTAGTCTCCTCTATTGTAGTCTCCTCTACTGTAGTCTCATCTACTGTAGTCTCCTCTACTGTAGTCTCCTAGTTTCCTATACTGAAGTCTCCTCTACTGTAGTCTCCTAGTTTCCTATACTGAAGTCTCCTCTACTGTAGTCTCTCCTACTGTAATCTCCTAGTCTCCTCTGATGTAGTCTCATCTACTGTAGTCTCCTCTATTGTAGTCTCATCTACTGTAGTCTCCTAATATCCTATACTGAAGTCTCCTCTACTGTAGTCTCTCCTACTGTAGTCTCCTAGTTTCCTCTGCTGTAGTCAACACTGCTGTAGTCTCCCTTACTGTAGTCTACACTACTGTAGTCCCCCCTACTGTAGTCTCTCCTACTATAGTCTCTCCTATTGTAGTCTCCTCTACTGTAATATCCTCTACTGTAGTCTCCCCTACTATAGTCGTTCCTACTGTAGTCTCCTCTACTGTAGTCTCCTAAACTGTAGTCTCCCCTACTGTAGTCTCTCCTACTGTAGTCTACTCTGCTGTAATATCCTCTACTGTAGTCTCCCCTACTATAGTCGTTCCTACTGTAGTCTCCCCTACTGTAGTCTCTCCTACTGTAGTCTACTCTGCTGTAATATCCTCTACTGTAGTCTCCCCTACTATAGTCGTTCCTACTGTAGTCTCCTCTACTGTAGTCTCCCCTACTGTAGTCTCGCCTACTGTAGTCTCCTCTGCTATAATATCCTCTACTGTAGTCTCTCCTACTGTAGTCTCCTCTACTGTAGTCTCCCCTACTGTAGTCTCTCCTACTGTAGTCTCCTCTGCTGTAATATCCTCTACTGTAGTCTCCCCTACTATAGTCGTTCATACTGTAGTCTCCTCTACTGTAGTCTCCCCTACTGTAGTCTCTCCTACTGTAGTCTCCTCTGCTGTAATATCCCATACTGTAGTCTCCCCTACTATAATCGTTCCTACTATAGTCTCCCCTACTGTAGTCTCTCCTACTGTAGTCTAGTTTCCCCTACTGTAGTCTCCTCTACTGTAGTCTCTCCTATTGTAGTCTCCCCTACTGTAGTCTATCCTACTGTAGTCTAGTTTCCCCTACTGTAATATCCTCTACTGTAGTCTCCTCTATTGTAGTCTCTCCTACTGTAGTCTCCTCTACTGTAGTCTCCCCTTCTGTAGTCTCTCCTACTGTAGTCTACACTAATCTAGTCTCCCCTAATGCAGTTTCATCTACTGTAGTCTCCTCTACTGTAGTCTCCCCTACTGTAGTCTCCCCTACTGTAGTCTCCCCTACTGTAGTCATCCCTACTGTAGTCTCTCCTACTGTAGTCTACACTACTCTAGTCAACCCTAATGTAGTCTGATCTACTGTAGTCTCCTCTACTGTAGTCTCCTCTACTGTAGTCTCCTCTACTGTAGTCTCCTCTATTGTAGTCTATCCTACTGTAGTCTCCTCTACTGTAGTTCCCTCTACTGTAGTCTCCTCTACTCTAGTCTCTTCTACTCTAGTCTCCTCTACTGTAGTCCCCTCTACTGTAGTCCCCTCTACTGTAGTCCCCTCTACTGTAGTCTCCTCTACTGTAGTTCCCTCTACTGTAGTCCCCTCTACTGTAGTCCCCTCTACTGTAGTCCCCTCTACTGTATTGTCCTCTACTGTAGTCTCCTCTATTGTAGTCTCTCCTACTGTAGTCTCCTCTACTGTAGTCTCCCCTTCTGTAGTCTCCCCTACTGTAGTCTACACTAATCTAGTCTCCCCTAATGCAGTTTCATCTACTGTAGTCTCCTCTACTGTAGTCTCCCCTACTGTAGTCTCCCCTACTGTAGTCATCCCTACTGTAGTCCCTCCTACTGTAGTCTACACTACTCTAGTCAACCCTAATGTAGTCTGATCTACTGTAGTCTCCTCTACTGTAGTCTCCTCTACTCTAGTCTCTTCTACTCTAGTCCCCTCTACTGTAGTCCCCTCTACTGTAGTCCCCTCTACTGTAGTCCCCTCTACTGTAGTCCCCTCTACTGTAGTCTCCTCTACTGTAGTCTCCTCTATTGTAGTCTATCCTACTGTAGTCTCCTCTACTGTAGTCTACTCTACTGTAGTCTCCTCTATTGTAGTCTATCCTACTGTAGTTCCCTCTACTGTAGTCCCTCCTACTGTAGTTCCCTCTACTGTAGTCTCCTCTACTGTATTGTCCTCTACTGTAGGCCCCTCTACTGTATTGTCCTCTACTGTAGTTCCCTCTACTGTAGTCCCCTCTACTGTAGTTCCCTCTACTGTAGTCCCCTCTACTGTAGTTCCCTCTACTGTAGTTCCCTCTACTGTAGTCTCCTCTATTGTAGTCTATCCTACTGTAGTCTCCTCTACTGTAGTCTCCTCTACTGTAGTCTATCCTACTGTAGTCTCCTCTACTGTAGCCTACTCTACTGTAGTCTCCTCTATTGTAGTCTATCCTACTGTAGTTCCCTCTACTGTAGTCCCCTCTACTGTAGTTCCCTCTACTGTAGTTCCCTCTACTGTATTCTCCTCTACTGTAGTCCCCTCTACTGTAGTTCCCTCTACTGTAGTCCCCTCTACTGTAGTTCCCTCTACTGTAGTTCCCTCTACTGTAGTCCCCTCTACTGTAGTCTCCTCTATTGTAGTCTATCCTACTGTAGTCTCCTCTACTGTAGTTCCCTCTACTGTAGTCTCCTCTACTGTAGTCTCCTCTACTGTAGTTCCCTCTACTGTAGTCTCCTCTACTGTAGTCTCCTCTACTGTAGTTCCCTCTACTGTATTGTCCTGTACTGTAGTCCCCTCTACTGTAGTCCCCTCTACTGTAGTCCCCTCTACTGTAGTTCCCTCTACTGTGGTCTCCTCTACTGTAGTCTCCTCTACTGTATTGTCCTGTACTGTAGTCTCCCCGTCCCTTGGGTACCTTGAAAGGCACAATACATGTATTTATTAAACAGAGAATGTCGATTTAGATAAGAGGCGTAGATCAAAACAGAGTAGCCTAATGGACAATTCAAAGACAAATCCATTTCTAGAAACACACTGTGCGGTCTAAGGCACTGCATCACAGTTCTAGAGACGTCACTACAGATCCTGGTTCGATCCCGGGTTGTATCGTAGTCAGCCGCGACCGGGAAACCCATGAGGCGGCGCACAATTGGCCCAGCGTCTTCCGGATTAGAGGAGGGTTTGGCCGGCCGGGAAGTGTTTGTCCCATTGCGCTCTAGCGACTCCAGTGACGGGCCTGGCGCATCCTCGCTGACACGGTCGCCAGTTGTACAGTGTTTCCTCCGACACATTGGTGCTTCCGGGTTAAGCAAGCAGTGTGTCAAGAAGCAGTGTGGCTTGGCCGGCGTGTTTTGGCAGACGTACGGCTCTCGACCTTCGCCTCTCCCGTGTCCGTACGGGAGTTTAAGCAATGGCACAAGACTAACTACCAATTGGATATCGTGAGTTTCAGCAATGGGACAAGACTGTAACTACCAATTGGATATCGTGAGTTTCAGCAATGGGACAAGACTGTAACTACCAATTGGATATCGTGAGTTTCAGCAATGGGACAAGACTGTAACTACCAATTGGATATCGTGAGTTTCAGCAATGGGACAAGACTGTAACTACCAATTGGATATCATGAGTTTCAGCAATGGGACAAGACTGTAACTACCAATTGGATATCATGAGTTTCAGCAATGGGACAAGACTGTAACTACCAATTGGATATCACTAAATTGGGGAGAAAAAGGGAAAACAAATGTTTTTATAAATAAATACATGAATGTAAAACTGTGGATGGTGTTCAATATTTGACTTCCTAACAAAGTGAGTGGGCAGACTGAGTTGGATAGCTAGCATTGATAATCCACAGCTGTTTTCCTTTCTTCACACACACACACACACACACACACACACACACACACACACACACACACACACACACACACACACACACACACACACACACACACACACACACACACACACACACACACACACACACACACACAGAAGGTATTTCCTGGGTCTGTAATGAGCGTGCCTATATATTTTAACAGGATTAACAGCATTCAAGTCACGTCGTTCTCTTAGCAGAACAAAACAATAGTCTTCATAGAAGGCGTGTTCATTTATTACAGCTGTCAGAGAAGCTTTATCAGACATTCCAAATGGCACCCCCGTTTCTTACAAAGTGCACTACATTTGACTGGGGCCCTATTGGGTTTCGGCCAAAAGTAGTGCACTACATAGGGAAAATGGTGTCATTTAGGATGCAGTTTACATGTAATGAATGTATATCTCACCCATGAATATTTCATCAATAAACTAGACGCAATGCAACTATCTGTGAATCAATCTCTGAGTGTTAAAATGAACTCTGTGTTATGTGTTTTCATTATCGAAAATCTGACCACAATGGTTATGAGATTTAAGTCAATGTCAATGTAATACCGTATAATTAACCTTCTGACTGTCTATCCTACAAATCCACCTCTGGTCTGGTACACTGGTAGATCTGATAGGGAGCGCATCACATTATCGACAAGCATAGTAAAGGTCCTTGGATTACACCAACCACATATTGATGTTTTGGTCTCATCCAGAGCAAAGACGGTCGTTGTAACTGTGATGATACAAATGAGAAAAACCGCTGGGAATTTTTTGAAATTAGATTCATTTTTTTTGTGAGAAAAATGTTGCGTGATCAGAGATTAAAAGAGTTGTGGTGAAACTTTGCTGACTTCAATAGCAACAGAAAATAACTAGGTAGAGAAGAGCTACCACCCAAACCCTTCATTCTGAAGCAAGCTAGCGCAAGCTAGCAAAATAGCAAGCTAGCAAGCTAGCAAAATAGCAAGCTAGCAAGCTAGCAAAATAGCAAGCTAGCAAGCTAGCAAAATAGCTACCCTAATGAGCTGCATTATCTTTCCTTCCCTACGACGTCATAGCCCATGCAGGATATGAACCATGCTGTTCACATTCAAGGCGGACGCCCTATAAACCTGAGAACAAGAGCACCATTCACTCCCAGTGTCGAGCAGATAGGGTCTTTTTTGGGGGGGGGGCACATTGGTATGTCGGGTGAGTGGGGGCCATTAGGCACCACTGGCATTCTCCACACTTACAATGAGATGCTTTATCCAGTCAGCTAACTTCCTTGCCTTCCACTACAAAGTGCCTTGTTGTTGCTACATTTAGTAAACTGCAATTCCATTGACTTGTTTCTGATATTTATTTTGTTGTTTTTACCGTGGTACATAGTTTGTCTCACTGGGATTAAAGCAACGCAGTAGTTCCAGGATTATCCAAATGGCTTTGATCATGTGACTTCAATGGTTTTTGATCTGAAGTAGGAATCCATACACAAACCTGTGTATGGATTCCACTTCTGGTGGAACTGTACACCGTGACATTACACGCTGACAGGTAGTGCATATAAACAAAGGAACAGAAAAAAAAGATTTTTGTCTGTTACGATGAGGGGATTCACCAGCATTGGATTCCTGAAATACCAAATATGCCCTAATTTGATGCAGTACTGTAGAGTGTTGTGTACCATAGCTTTATGCCTGTCTGACGGTCCAGTATAAGCCCTTGGAATTGGCTTGTTTTCATCTAGGATTAATCAGCACTAAATGATATAGCATCTATCAGTACCTAATGATATAGGATTTATCAGTACTTAATGATATAGGATGTATCAGTACTTAATGATATAGGATTTATCAGTACTTAATGATATAGGATGTATCAGTACTTAATGATATAGGATTTATCAGTACTTAATGATACAGATTGTATCAGTACTTAATGATATAGGATTTATCAGTACTTAATGATATAGGATGTATCAGTACTTAATGATACAGATTGTATCAGTACTTAATGATATAGGATTTATCAGTACTTAATGATATAGATTGTATCAGTACTTAATGATATAGGATGTATCAGTACTTAATGATATAGGATTTATCAGTACTTAATGATATAGGATTTATCAGTACTTAATGATATAGATTTATCAGTACTTAATGATATAGGATGTATCAGTACTTAATGATATAGGATTTATCAGTACTTAATGATATAGGATTTATCAGTACTTAATGATATAGATTGTATCAGTACTTAATGATATAGGATTTATCAGTAGTAAAATATATAGGATTTATCAGTAGTAAAATATATAGGATTTATCAGTACTAAATTATATGGGATTTATCAGTACTTAATGATATAGGATTTATCAGTACTTAATGATATAGGATTTATCAGTACTTAATGATATAGATTGTATCAGTACTTAATGATATAGGATTTATCAGTAGTAAAATATATAGGATTTATCAGTAGTAAAATATATAGGATTTATCAGTACTAAATTATATGGGATTTATCAGTACTTAATGATATAGGATTTATCAGTACTTAATGATATAGGATTTATCAGTACTTAATGATATAAGATTTATCAGTACTAAATGATTTACTTGTTGTTTACTCTACCTATTTGAAATCAAATCCAATGTTATTAGTCACAATACAACACAATACAGATACATCTAAACAGGAAAAATAAAAGAAATGGAGAAATATAGAAATATCAGAACGAGCAATGTCCTGAACCAGACAGTATGGACAGCATATGAATAGAAAAGGTGTGTACAGCAATAGTTATATAGCATGGTGTGTATAGATAGTATGGGCAGTATATTAATATAATGTGTTGTGTGTGTACAGCAGTAGCTACTGTATATAGGATAATTACTCTACTCTTTAAAAAAAAATGTATTTGTACTATTTTTAACCAATTTGAGGGGAAGGATACAAACGTCCCAGATGGAAAAGCATTCAGTGAACAATAATACAAGGTTTTCCATAGAAATGAAGATGCTAGCTGTGTTTCAACAACATCCTCCTGATCATTCTCCCTCTGTGTTATTATGCAGCTACTACATTGGACACACAAACAAAGTGACAACATTGTACATAGACACACTCTCTCCCCAAAACCACTGACTGACTTTCTGCTAACCTGATGTTGGACTCAAATTCCATAATATCAAGCCAAGGGACTGTAGCTCATTTCAGTCAACATACCTAGAAAACATACTTTTTTCCCTGGCTAGGTTCGTTTCCAATTAATGTCAGTGCCAAATAAAAAACAGGACACATCAAAACAATTATTTTGATGGGGCTCCAAGGCAATAAAATATTTCAATTTGAATGTTCTACCTGAAATCATTATAAAGGTGTGGTTTCAGGCAAAAAGCCATCAAAGCCCAATTGAATATCATTTTAATGGCAAAAAACGTACAAGGCAGTCAAGGTATCTACCTGCCATGTTTTTAGATAGACTCTGTCAGTCAAACAGTGAAACACACAGACTCACAGCACCAAGCATTACTGTACTTCCCTCCAAGGGTTTTACTATTTTCGTGGCGCAGTGGTCTAAGACACTGCAACGCAGTGCAAGAGATGTCACTGCAGTACCTGGTTCAAATCCAGTCTGCATCACATCTGGCTGTGATTGGGAGTCCCATAGGGTGGCGCACAATTGGCCCCTCGTCGTCTGGGTTTGGCCATCATTGCAAATAAGAACTTGTTCTTAACTGACTTGCCTGGTTAAATAAAAAATAAATCTGCATTGGTTTTTTTTGGTATCACTTTGGTAAAATGTTCACAAGTATGTGGTAAAATTGCACAACTCTTAGTAGAAAACTCAAAACAGATAATCAAAAAGGATATTTTTTCAAAACTTTATTAAGCATGTTTTCAATTGCCTAAGTACAGTACAACACATAAAATCACACAATAACTTTTTCACCAAACCTAATCAGTGTTTCATCTAGAAATATCTTTAAAGTAATTGCCTTTCACAACGCAAAGCTCAAAGTCATTTTCATATGATACTCTTCTCATTTCTTTAAATACATTCGACACATCACCAAAAACCAACTTCGCTTAATGGTTAATCACTTAACTGTTTGGTAAACCTACAGATTTTAAACTTGTTTAATTACTATATATGGATATAGAGAACAACATAAATAAAATGTGTGTTTGTAAAGTATAAACATCTAAATGATATACAGTATATATATATATATATATATATATATATATATATATATATATATATATATATATATACAGTACCAGTCAAAAGTTTGGACACACCTACTCATTCAAAGTTTTTCTTGATTTGTACTATTTTCTACATTGTAGAATAATAGTGAAGACATCAAAACTATGAAATAACACATATGGAATCATGTATTAACCAAAAAAATGTGTTAAACAAATCAAAATATACTTTATATTTTAGATTCTTCAAAGTAGCCGCCCTTTGCCTTGATGACAGCTTTGCACATTCTTGGCATTCTCTCAACCAGCTTCACCTGGAATGCTTTCCAACAGTCTTGAAGGAGTTCCCACATATGCTGAGCACTTGTTGGCTGCTTTTCCTTCACTCTACGGTCTAACTCATCTCAAATCATCTCAATTGGGTTGAGGTCGGGTGATTGTGGAGACCAGGTCATCTGATGCAGCACTCCATCACTCTATTTCTTTGTCAAATAGCCCTTACACAGCCTGGAGGTGTGTTGGGTCATTGTCCTGTTAAAAATGAATGATAGTCCAACTACGTGCAAACCAGATGGGATGGCGTATCGCTGCATAATGCTGTGGTAGCCATGCTGGTTAAGTGTGCCTTGAATTTTAAATAACTCACAGACTGTGTCACCAGAAAAGCACCCCCACACCATCACACCTCCTCCGCCATGCTTCACTATGGGAACCACACATGTAGAGATAATCCGTTCACCTACTCTGCCTCTCACAAAGACATGGCGGTTGGAACCAAAAATCTCAAATTAGGACTCATCAGTCCAAAGGACAGATTTCCACCGGTCTAATGTCCATTTCTCGTGTTTCTTGGCCCAAGCAAGTCTCTTCTTATTATTGGTGTCCTTTAGTGGTGTTTTTTTTGCAGCAATTCGACCGTATCACTGCAGAATACTGATTCATTCAGTCTCCTCTGAACAGTTGATGTTGAGAGGTGTCTGTTACTTGAACTTTGTGAAGAATTTATTTGGTCTGCAATTTCTGAGGCTGGTAACTCTAATGAACTTAACCTCTGCAGCAGAGGTAACTCTGCATCTTCCTTCCAAATTAGCCAACGGGTGGCTCTGGGTCTTCCTTCCAAAGTAGCCAACGGGTGGCTACTTTGAAGAATCTAAAATCTAAAATGTATTTGATTTGTTTAACACTTTTTTGGTTACTACATGATTCCATATGTGTTATTTCATGGTTTTGATGATTCCACTATTATTCTACAATGTAGAAAATAGTACAAATAAAGAGCAGGTTTTCATCAAAGATCTCTCTGTACCAGTTTTGAGTCTCATAGCAAAGGATCTGAATTAGGCAAAAAGGCAAAAAGTCTAAACACCTGTTTTTGCCTTGTCATTATGGGGTATTGCATGTAGATTGATGAAAAAATATATATATTTAATCCATTTTAGAAAAAGGCTTTAATGTACATTTTTTGGGGAAAAGTCAAGGGATCTGAATGCTATCCTAACACAATGTATCTCTGAAAATGGTGTGGTAGGACTTATTACATAGACCCTACAACCCTGCACACCTCATTATGTTTCTCAATTAAATTAAATTGAGCAGGCCTGTCAAGTTGAAGCGGTCGTTGTGTGGGTCAATGTCAGCTTCCACCGTGCAGAGGTGTTTCAGGCGTGGTTTCGGGCTCAGTCCCTGATTCGTGACCCTATACCTACCCCCATACTCTTCTTTACTCATCATCACGCCCTATTGAGGATTTGTTTTCAGCATGACGATGGAAGGTGTACAATCGCCATCCCCCGTGAGTGTGCCACTCTCTTTCTAGCCATGGATGAGGTATGCGACGACATCAATGCAGACCAATGTCAAGCTTGGATTCGCCACGCCAAAAAGGTTTTCCCCAGGGTGCATGAACAATGAGGACATTCACTGTGATGTGGATGAGAATTTATGGCCAAATGCTTGATTACAGACAGTACACCTATGTTGCAATTATATCTGAAATCGTTTTTTTTTTTTTTTTCATGAGAGATTGTAGAGGATGTCTTCATTTTGATTACATATTGGATAGATCTTATGGAAATTATACATTTTCTGTACATTTTGTTGGGGTTATGTAAGTGTATTGCCTAAAGTGGAAGCTGTAATCTACAGTATTGTAGCATATTACTGTCAGCACTTCTAAGGGCCATTTGAAACACGTATCTTGCATTGTTTTCAATTGGATTAACTGGTAGTTAAAACGACTACATTGAAAAAGATCTCATTATGTTAAAACAATGTTCTCGTTCAATAAACCTCTATTTTGAATCAACGGTTGTGTAGTGAGAGATGTTTACAGTCCAAATGAATGCACCACGACAGGTTTTTAATGAAAGACTGGCTGTGTTACTAGTGTGACCAGTTTGGAGTTTTCTACTAAGAGTTGTGAAAATGTATCACATACTTGTGAAAATAGTACCAAAGCGATAAAAAAAAAAAACCTGTAAGATGAAAGTAAAACTATATTACATTTACTAAAGGAAAGGAGCACATCTATACAAACCAATTATAATTACAAGAGAAAGTGTTTGTTGCAACCAAGTTAGAAAAGTGTCTTATATCTCCTTATGAACTATGTATAATGAATTATAAAACACCTCATATGATGTACTAACTCATCAGAAACATCTGCAATGTCTACATAAACCACTCAAACCAGTGTGAACCAATCACTTCCTCCTACACAAGGCTGCTTGTCTGACGCCCTGCCTGTGCTTTGACATGCCATGCCACGCTTACAGCAGACCTGTAGTATAGCCAACGCATTGCCATAATTGTTTTGGCTCAGAGGAGGGCTAATTTCCATGACAAACAGTCTCAAGGCACTCAGAAGCTAGCCTTTGACTAAGGTGCCAGTATGCTCAGGAAAACAATGTAATTACAAGGTAAACGGCGCTGCTTGTTAGTAATAGACCAACCACTCACTGTGTTTGACGGCCATTTTTGTTCTAGCTATTATAGTTAAAGCTCAGTGTTAAATTTAATCTCCCTACCATCATTTGTAAGCCAGTATGACACCATTGTCAATGAAATGTGCAAATCATCTTGATTGGAGGTACACAACACCCTCCCCACCTCTCGTCACTCTCCGTCCAGCCGTCGCCGAGAACCACTATAAGGGATTTTTGACAGGGTCGTTAGCATTAGAGTCGTCAGACAATTTTTTTTCCTCAAACCTAGCTCAAATTCTAAATGCCGGATTTAAACAAGACTACAGAGTCCATAAGGTGGCCATTAGACTTAGATCCAATACGTTTTGTAGGTGCAACAGTTTTGATTAAATTCACAATTTACCGCTCTCACGTGCCCAGTAAACACCAATGATGTGCTACCTTTTTGTAGCATTTCTGACAATGCTCAGATCTTTTCAGCAGAATATCAGAGTTCTTAAACTTTGGCAACATGGATGCTCTTATAGCCAGTTAGATACACCAAACTTTGGCAACTTGGATGCTCTTATAGCCAGTTAGATACACCAAACTTTGGCAACTTGGATGCTCTTATAGCCAGTTAGATACACAAAACTTTGGCAACTTGGCTGCTTGTATAGCCAGTTAGATATACCAAACTTTGGCAACTTGGATGCTCTTATAGCCAGTTAGATACACCAAACTTTGGCAACTTGGATGCTCTTATAGCCAGTTAGATACACCAAACTTTGGCAACTTGGATGCTCTTATAGCCAGTTAGATACACAAAACTTTGGCAACTTGGCTGCTCGTATAGCCAGTTAGATATACCAAACTTTGGCAACTTGGCTGCTCGTATAGCCAGTTAGATACACCAAACTTTGGCAACTTGGATGCTCTTATAGCCAGTTAGATACACCAAACTTTGGCAACTTTTGGGAAAAATTGTCACGCCGCTAATTTATAACATATGCACACACCAGAAAAGACACATTGCTGTTAGAAGATCCAGAGCAAATTATATCCCTTACTGTATGCATTAATTCAGTCTGCTAATCCAAATGTGAGCTGACTGATCAACACAGTTTCAAGTTACTTTTCAATGTGTCCCGGAAAACATGAAGTCGCCATCCACGAGTAAAACGTAGCAGGGGTGCTTGTTGCACACAAACCATCCAGGTAAACAACAACAGCAACAACAACATCATAATGATCACTGCTTGCTTGCGAGACCTGTTCGCAGTCAAAAGAAAATTCCATGCTTGCTAATTTTGGTAGCTACGTGATAAAACTAAACTATTTTTCAACAAATCCACTGTTTTAGACAATTACATTACTTTTTCTTCCCCCAAGCAAGAGAAATAAACATTCAATGTGTCCTGAGTGAATGAACAAAAAACATTTTGGAATGAACGTTTGTTGACATCACCAGACAGTCCCATTTCAATAGAGTGTTCAGTTGACATATCTATATGACATGGTTTGTAGTGTAATAGGTAGCGTCACCACCCTGGGATTTGAAGAGCCCGGGTTTGTTTACTGGAGGGAATATTTTGACCTTTTGACCTTTTTGACCATTCTCTTATCGTGTATAGTTTTTGACAGCCCCTCCCTTTCCCGACACACACACACACACACACACACACGCATAGTGTATGCTTATTTTCATTTATTAGGTGTCTCTTAAAAGAGATCAGGGGAAAACAATGTCCAGTTTACTCCATATTGCCTTAAATGGCCTTCTGGTTTTTCACTTCCCGCTAGAAAACGAGCTGTTAATAATAAATAAATACTATTTACTATTAGACTTGTCTATTTTGTGAGTAAAATAGCTACTAACGGTGCAGCTTTATGAAGGCTAATTTATTGCTAGCATGCCGTTGCTTCGCATTACAGGGAGATGCTTTCCTCACGAACCATTCCCACGGGCTCTCATTAGCATATGGCCAATCAGGATGCAATATGCGAATAACATCACATCTCCCCTTTTCAGAGAACTAAGGTTAAGGGCCTTGCTTACTAAGGGCTAAGGCTAAGGGCTTTCCTGTCAACAGACCTCAAGGAATTATTCTGCCCTCATGGCGGTAGGTGTGTAGCAGATACAGCCGTGGTGACCTTGGGTGTTGGTGTTGACCCGGTGTGTCGAAGTGGTAAAGACACTTGAATCTTCTCCTGCTTTAGCGTTGTTATTCTCAGGTTCATCCATATGGATGAGGTCATGTCTGTTCCTGCGGACAGACCCGTAGGGGAACTTCCACCATATAGGATCGTGGAGCTGCATGTTCCCCCCCCCCCCCCCCCCCCCCCAGCACTGTTCCTGTGACTTTTGAGTCAGTCACCCACACCTGTTTTCCAGGTGGGAGTCTGCTGAGGTCGCTGACTCTGTGGCGCTTGTTGCTGATCCTCACTCTTTCTATCCTTTTCCCATGAGCTGATCGCTGCTGTGTTTGTGATTGATGGGTCTAGCAGTGACAAGGCAAAATCCATACTTGGCAGCAAAGTCAGAAAGGGGTCTTTCCGGGGGGAACTGAGATCCGTTATCCATTACCATGGCCTCAGGGTACCACATGTGGGGCAAAAAAAATGGACTTCAGATAGATTACAATATCTGCAGACATTTCTTAGTGAAAGGTTTGCGATTTTTTACATACTTTGAGAAGTAGTCCACTACTAGCAGAGTGAACATGTCCGCTTCCAGTCTTTGCTAGGGTTTCTGTGGAAGTTGTGATGGTATGAGTGGTTCTGTGTGGTTGGTGCAGTCTTTGATGCATAGCCTGCAGTTTAAGCACACATTGGTTTTCTGTTGTTGGCTGCGACCAGGCCACGACACAACCAGTTGTGGGTGTTGGTTGCAACATCGTTTTCATTGACTGGCTCAGTATCAAGCTAATGTTGGACAGATTGAAGCACTTGAAGCTTCTTCTTCAAAACGTGTTGCGAAAGTAACTTGTCAGCTAGCTAGCTTTATGGAGGAAGCGTTTGGTATTCAGAATTTAATGTGTACACTAGGTTAGGCTCCTTTTTATATCATACGAAGTGACTGGCTTGGAGTATTTTCTGGCTATGTAAATGTTTTCATGGAATAATGATTCATCTGACATGTCTCTCTATTTGGATATTAATTGTTAAGATGTCAGGGATCTCAGTGCATTGCAAATACATGCATTTGATTCTCGTGTGAATAATCAACAGGGAGAGATACAAATTTGGACATTGCGTGTATGTTAGAATTTAGTTATACATTTGTAAAACAGGAGGTCATCAGATTGACAACAACATAAACATGATTAGAATAACATAATGCATGTTTAGAAGTGTTTAGATTTTTTTAAACTAATGATTGTAACTTCATGTAAACATTTCTGGAAACTGTCGATAAAACTCATTGAAATTGCGTCAGTCATAACTGCAGATCTTATTTTTGGAGACATCCAATCATTGGCCTACACCAGTGGTCACCAACCGGTTGATCGTGATCAACTTGTTGATCTCCCAGGCATTACTAGGCGATCGCCAAACGTTTCTGTAAAAAAAAACAACGATAAAGCCTTGTGTTCCTATTTGTTTTTTATTAGTCTCGGGCTGTTGGAGGTAGGTGCGGCCAATGCAGCCAACAGTTTGCGCCGGGTAGGCAAATGTTGCCATTGCATGTGTCTGAAGGTACAAGCTCTGCCTTCCCAGTGGGCCTGGAGAGGAAACCAAGTGCACTATGCCACCGCTGGCCAATCAGATTGTTCAGATGACCGAGTCCGCAGTAACGTAGCAGGCATAAAAGAAAACTACGATAAAATTGATACTGTGAGATTTCAAAACGTTTAAAACCATGACTAGAGAGAGACTGTAAAAAAAATACAGCAAATAACTGCTGTTTGTATGAATGAGTTCATGTTTAAGTTCTTACTCAGCACTGTCAATACTTTGTATTCAACACTTTTATAAGCCATGAAATGTGTGTTCTTCCTATTTCCACTCAGCGCTACAACAAGCAGTGCAGCAGTAATGAATGAGGAGGACAGTGGATCTGTAGGCTTGAGTTGTTGTTATTATTAGCGACTTGGGTCTTTTTTAATATCGAGGAATATTTCACTTTCTCTGTTCATAGGAGTAACAACATGAATTTGTTCATGAGGCAGAAATGATGCAGTGCGACTCGGGTTTCGCCATCAGCTGGAAGACGGTGACCCTTTTTGGTCAGTGTCAGTAGAGGAAAGCGAGAGCGGAGGGATTCTGAGAGGCTGACCCTGAGTCTGCTGCTCTCTCCCTCTGCTGAGACGGACCCTCAGTCTGCCGCTCTCTGCCGAGACTGACCCTCAGTCTGCTGCTCTCTCCCTCCGCTGAGACAGACCCTCAGTCTGCTGCTCTCTCCCTCTGCTGAGACGGACCCTCAGTCTGCTGCTCTCTCCCTCTGCTGAGACTGACCCTCAGTCTGCTGCTCTCTCCCTCCGCTGAGACTGACCATCAGATGCAGCCAACATCAGCCCAGTAAAATAAAAAGCAAATGATTTAAATGTACTGTGTGCTCACTCAGCTGTGCCTCACAAGTAATACAACAATGGATCTATTACCGGTGTGAACATATAGCCTACCTCAAATGTTGAAGTATTATTATTTTTTTAAATGTCCTGAACAACAATGCATTGGCAGGTAAATTCAAGCAAAGCCAGTATGTGGTGATAATGTGTTGGGCCTGTAGCTTACTGCACGAACCTCATTGCTACAGTACTGTTTTTAATTGGTTATTGTTGCATAGGCTTAAATGTTTGTTATGCAAAAAAGAAAATCAGAGCTGTAGATCTCAGGCATGCATTTTTGACTCAGGAAGTGATCTTGCCTCAGAAAAAAGGTTGGTGACCACTGACCTACACATTGCCAAAATGCCAACTCACACAGCTATCCATACATAGATTTGAATATTATATTATTATTTTTATATATCAAACGACCAAAGTATTTTGAGTTCTATTTTGTTCAGATTCAGGTCAGGCAGCAAGAGACGAGACAGAGAAGCTCTAATTCTTCTGTTTATTCAATACTTTTGATCTGAACGCCTCAGTCTGTTTAGTCTTGACAAGAATGCCTTGTACCACCTCTTCTTCGGGACTGGATCACTCCACATTGCAGGGCCTTCAGACATGTATACACTTGGCCATATCATTTGCATGCTTGTCACAAACCAGTCCGACCGTTTCCTCTTCAAAGTATCTTTCTTGGCCTGCTATCATCAGTTCCCCCAACCAATTTGTCATTCTAAGCCTGGCCTTATTGCTGCCAGCTCTGGGATGATGGCAGCGCAGCTTCTCTGATCCAGGCAGTGACTAGGGACAAGGCCAAGTGTTACAGAGCTACACTGGGACAGAAGCTCTTCAGTCACTTCCTGATCCACGGTTCCAAGGGCAGAGAGGAACCGGCTTTGGAACACTTCTCATTTGCTGCAGTGGAAGCTCATCTCATCCACTCACTGTGTGTGCTGTGTGTGTGTGTGTGTGTGTGTGTGTGTGTGTGTGTGTGTGTGTGTGTGTGTGTGTGTGTGTGTGTGTGTGTGTGTGTGTGTGTGTGTGTGTGTGTGCTGTATGTGTGTGTGTGTGTGTGTGTGTGTGTGTGCTGTATGTGTGTGTGTGTGCTGTATGTGTGTGTGTGTGTGTGTGTGCTGTATGTGTGTGTGTGTGTGTGTGTGTGTGTGTGTTAGACACAGATACAATTATCAGAGAATGAGGCTAAGCCACTTTTCTTCTGCAATTATTGTGTTGCCTTTGGAGATCTGTATACAAAATGTCATTTTCAAGTTGCCATCTCTTCTTACAAATGTTTCTCGTCGGGACAATACGGAAACACAGAATGGCTTTTTAGCACGGCACTATGTATTGCTTTTCACCAATCCGTTAATTCCATGACTTGAATATTAGGATGCTGCTGTGCTTTTAAAGCTTATCTGAAACGGTTGCTCAGTTCACTTTAAGCAGTTTGCTTCACTTTAAAGAGTCTTTAAAGTCTTAAAAGAGAATATTGAAGTAATTGACAGCTACTTCTGAGGCCAAGAAGACTAAACACTACAGGCACTGAAAGACTAGAGCATCATAAAACAAAACGAGATCATTACTGTGTTTAACGTTGTTGTTATTGTGTCGCTGAAACACAAACATACTAAGGTGATATAGTATTTGCTTTGTCAAAAGAAGTGCACTGTACAGTTGCTGTGTGGACTGAGGTAGGGGCCACCTGAAAGGCATACCTGGCCTTCTAACAGTGAGGAACACACAGATGTCAAAAACAAGACATCAAGAGAAACAGCCAGCTGGTCCCTAACATTCAGTCTGTCTGTGTCCCATGTGTAGTACAAGTACTACACAGCACAAAAACATTCTGTGGCGTTCTGCATTAGCATCGAATAGTCCCAGCGATAGGCAACTTTTCAGGGAAGTCAGGAACCAATATACACAGTCAGTTAGGAAAGGTAAGGCTAGCTTTTTCAAACAGAAATGTGTATCCTGTTAAACTAATTCCATAAAGGTTTTGGGACACTGTAAAGTCCACGGAGAATAAGAGCACAGGAAACACTGTCACCACTGATGAATCTACGATAATCGATAATTTCAGTAAGCGTTTTTCTATGGCTGGCCATGCTTTCCACCTGGCTACCCCAACCCCGGCCTACAGTTCTGTACGCCCTGCAGCAACTTGCTTCTCCTTGACCCAAATCCAGACAGCTGATGTTCTGAAAGAGCTGCAAAATCTGGATCACTACAAATCAGCTGGGCTAGACAATCTGGACTCTCTCTTTCTAAAATGATCCGCTGAAATTGTTCCAACCCCTATTACTAGCCTGTTCAACCTCTCTTTCGTATCGTCTGAGCTCCCCAAAGATTGGAAAGCTGCCGCGGTCATCCCCCTCTTCAAAGGGGGAGACACTCTAGACCCAAACTGTTACAGATCTATATCCATCCGGCCCTGCCTTTCTAAAATCTTCGAAAGCCAAGTTAACAAACAGATCACCGACCATTTCAAATCCCACCGTACCTTCTCCACTATGCAATCTGGTTTCCGAGCTGGTCATGGGTGAACCTCAGCCCCGCTCAAGGTCCTAAACGATATAATAACCGCCATCGATAAAAGACAGTACTGTGCAGCCGTCTTCATCAACCTGGCCAAGGCTTTCGACTCTGTCAATCATCGCATTCTTATCGGCAGATTCAATAGCCTTGGTATCTCAAATGACTGCCTCGCCTGGTTCACCAACTACTTCTCAGACAGAGTTCAGTGTGTCAAATCGGAGGGCCTGTTGTCCGGACCTCTGGAAGTCTCTATGGGGGTGCCACATGGTTCAATTCTTGGGCTTACTCTTTTCTCTGTATGTATCAATGATGTCGCTCTTGCTGCTGGTGATTCTCTGATCCACCTCTATGCAGACGACACCATTCTGTATACGTCTGGCCCTTTGGACACTGTGTTAACAAACCTCCAAATGAGCTTCAAAGCCTTACAACACTCCTTCTGTGGCCTCCAACTGCTTTTAAATGCTAGTAAAACTAAATGCATGCTCTTCAACAGATTGTTGCCTGCACATGCCCGCAAGACTAGCATCACTACTCTGGACGGTTCTGACTTAGAATATGTGGACAACTACAAATACCTAGATGTCTGGTTAGACCGTAAACTCTCCTTCCAGACTCGCATTAACCATCTCCAATCCAAAATTAAATCTAAAATTGGCATCCTATTTCGCAACAAAGCCTCCTTCACTCATGCCTCCTTTACTCACACTCACCCTCGTAAAACTGACTATCCTACCGATCCTTGACTTCGGCGATGTCATTTACAAAATAGCCCCCAACACTCTACTCAGCAAACTGGAAGTAGTCTATCACAGCGCCATCCGTTTTGTCACCAAAGCCCCATATACTCCCCACCACTGCAACCTGTATGCTCTCGTTGGCTGGCCCTCACTACATATCCGTCGCCAAACCCACTGGCTCCAGGTCATCTATAAGTTTGCTAGGTAAAGCCCCGCCTTATCTCAGCTCACTGGTCACCATAGCAACACCCACCCGTAGCACGCGCTCCAGCAGGTATATTTCACTGGTCATCCCCAAAGCCAACACTTCCTTTGACCACCTTTTCTTCCAGTTCTCTGCTTCCAATGACTGGAACGAATTGCAAAAATCACTGAAGCTGGAGTCTTATATCTCCCTCACTAACTTAAAGCATCAGCTGTCAGAGCAGCTTACCAATCATTGTACCTGTACACAGCCAGCTGTAAATAGCACGCCCAACTACCTCATCCCCATATTGTTATTTATCCTCTTGATCTTTTGCACCCCAGTATCTCTACTTGCACATCATCATCTGCCCATCTATCACTCCAGTGTTAATGCTAAATTGTAATGATTTTGCCTCTATGGCCTACTTATTGCCTTATCTCCCTAATCTTCTACATTTGCACACACTGTATATATATTGTTTATATTGTGTTATGGACTGTACGTTTGTTTATGTGTAACTCTTTGTTGTTGTTGTTTTTGCCGCACTGTTTTGCTTTATCTTGGCCAGGTCGTAACTGGCAACTGGCTTACCTGGTTAAATAACGGTGAAATAAAAAACATTAAAAAATAAATAAAATGTAATCATGTTTTCTATGGATGTCGACAGTGTCTGTACAAGTGAAACTGATTGAATCCTTCCAGACTCATTCACAATCACACACTACAGTAGGGCCTTCTAAATCACGGTTAGCAAGATAAAAGACTGGTGCCATTTAACAGCAATATAACAAGGGGGGGAACCTTTCTCTTCAACAGACAGCCACTTCAAGGCTCAGTACTGAAACAAATGAGTAGGTATATTTTCAGAAATGTGGTGACGGGGGGTCTTGTCTGGCCTGTAAGGATACATAGATTGGCTCTCTTTGAAATCTGGAATGCATTAGTCATGCTTTATTTAATCCCAAACATAATTCAAGAGGCTGCACATCAAAATGCAAAGGTCTAAAAGGTCTCTCTCTAGTCTCTCCAGTCTCTCCAGTCTCTCCAGTCTCTCTAGTCTCTCTAGTCTCTCCAGTCTCTCCAGTCTCTCTAGTCTCTCCAGTCTCTCCAGTCTCTCTAGTCTCTCCAGTCTCTCCAGTCTCTCCAGTCTCTCCAGTCTCTCCAGTCTCTCTAGTCTCTCCAGTCTCTCTAGTCTCTCTAGTCTCTCCAGTCTCTCTAGTCTCTCCAGTCTCTCCAGTCTCTCTAGTCTCTCTAGTCTCTCTAGTCTCTCCAGTCTCTCTAGTCTCTCCAGTCTCTCTAGTCTCTCTAGTCTCTCTAGTCTCTCCAGTCTCTCTAGTCTCTCCAGTCTCTCTAGTCTCTCTAGTCTCTCTAGTCTCTCCAGTCTCTCTAGTCTCTCTAGTCTCTCTAGTCTCTCTAGTCTCTCTCCAGTCTCTCTAGTCTCTCCAGTCTCTCTAGTCTCTCCAGTCTCTCCAGTCTCTCTAGTCTCTCCAGTCTCTCTAGTCTCTCTAGTCTCTCCAGTCTCTCTAGTCTCTCCAGTCTCTCCAGTCTCTCCAGTCTCTCTAGTCTCTCTAGTCTCTCTAGTCTCTCCAGTCTCTCCAGTCTCTCCAGTCTCTCCAGTCTCTCTAGTCTCTCCAGTCTCTCCAGTCTCTCCAGTCTCTCCAATCTCTCCAGTCTCTCTAGTCTCTCCAGTCTCTCTAGTCTCTCCAGTCTCTCCAGTCTCTCCAGTCTCTCTAGTCTCTCTAGTCTCTCCAGTCTCTCCAGTCTCTCCAGTCTCTCTAGTCTCTCTAGTCTCTCTAGTCTCTCTAGTCTCTCCAGTCTCTCCAGTCTCTCCAGTCTCTCCAGTCTCTCTAGTCTCTCCAGTCTCTCTAGTCTCTCCAGTCTCTCTAGTCTCTCTAGTCTCTCTAGTCTCTCCAGTCTCTCTAGTCTCTCCAGTCTCTCTAGTCTCTCCAGTCTCTCCAGTCTCTCTAGTCTCTCTAGTCTCTCCAGTCTCTCTAGTCTCTCCAGTCTCTCCAGTCTCTCTAGTCTCTCTAGTCTCTCCAGTCTCTCTAGTCTCTCCAGTCTCTCTAGTCTCTCTAGTCTTTCCAGTCTCTCCAGTCTCTCTAGTCTCTCTAGTCTATCTGGTCTCTCCGGTCTCTCCAGTCTCTCCAGTCTCTCCAGTCTCAAAGGGAAGGAGGCATCAGCGCATCAGTAGAACCGACCGGCTGGCCTGTAATTTGGTGAACAGATGATCATTACCATACACACATATTTGCCCATTTCACTTCCAAGTTAGACTCGTCCTCTTGTTCCTTGAATTGAAACTCACACATTTTCTACTGGTCCAAATCCTACCAGATGTGTTGAGTCACAACTCTGATTTCATAAGAAGTCTCAGGCTAATAATATTAACAGTATTGATATAGTTATATTAATAGTACTGTGAAACATTTGAAGGTCGTCCCTTTTTTTTTGTCAAAGCAACCTCCGAAAGGAATACAAGTAAATCCATTGTTTTTTGCAAACAGCCAAAATGTTCAAATACAATGTCATCTCAATATAAAAAACACATCTTCCAGTGAGCAAATCTTAATCAATAGGGCCTGGAGTTGTTCCATTGAAACCTACACCTTTCAGGTGTGTTATATGGATTAGGCTGCCATTTTAGATGTAGACATAGAAACATCATTCACACCGGAAAGAGATGGAGGGACCTTATGCACCACTTGGCTAGATGACACCTAGAGGAAGGATGTACTTTGAGTTACAGAGATAGCCATGGGTTAGGGCCAGCATTGGACGAGAACAAGTGACTCTATTCTATTCTTTGTCCCAAATGGCAGCCTGTTCAAAAGTCAAAAGTAGTGACCCAGCCCTAGTCATTAGCGTCTATTGCAATCTAACGGATTGGTTTTGACAAAGCACATTACCTCATCCCCATATTGTATTTATCCTCTTGCTCTTTTGCACCCCAGTATCTCTACTTGCACATCATCATCTGCACATCTTTCACTCCAGTGTTAATGCTAAATTGTAGTTGTTTTGGTGCCATTTGGTGTGTCATTAGCGTGCGTCTATTGTAATCTAACGGATTGGGACACGGCTAAAGGAAGGCTTTATCTGTTAGGACATATACAGACACATTTATTCTGTAATTGTTATTAATGTAACCTGTTTTTTTAACTAGGCAAGTCAGTTAAGAACAAATTCTCATTTACAATTGATGGCCTATTGACCTTTGAATGCTACAAAAGGTCAATAGTGGCCTTGGGCGAGAACATTTGATTGGACCCCTAGTTGCAGCCCGGTGACATGTCTAAAAAACTGTCAATCATATCAGTTCCTCAGTAGAATCTCATTTGAAAAGGCCCAGCAGTTTGACAGGTTATCATGAATAGCAAGTCTAGAGGAAAGTAAAAACGTCTTAGACTTTACCACACAACAATATGTTTCATATTGACACGTTCATCATCACCAGCAGCAGAGCACAGAGCACAGAGCACAGAGCACAGAGCACAGAGCACAGAGCACAGAGCACAGAGCACAGAGCACAGAGCACAGAGCACAGAGCACAGAGCACAGAGCACAGTGGCAGCAGAGCACAGAGCACAGAGCACAGAGCACAGAGCACAGAGCACAGAGCACAGAGCACAGAGAGCAGAGCGCAGAGCACAGAGCACAGAGCACAGAGCACAGAGCACAGAGCACAGAGCACAGAGCACAGAGCACAGAGCACAGAGCACAGTGGCAGCAGCACCATGTAGTTCATATTGACAGGTTCACCAGCAGCAGAGCACTGTGGCAGCAGTACCATGTAGTTCATATTGACAGGTTCACCAGCAGCAGAGCACTGAGCACTGTGGCAGCAGTACCATGTAGTTCATATTGACAGGTTCACCAGCAGCAGAGCACTGAGCACTGTGGCAGCAGTACCATGTAGTTCATATTGACAGGTTCACCAGCAGCAGCACTGTGGCAGCAGTACCATGTAGTTCATATTGACAGGTTCACCAGCAGCAGCAGCACTGTGGCAGCAGTACCATGTAGTTCATATTGACAGGTTCACCAGCAGCAGAGCACTGTGGCAGCAGCACCATGTAGTTCATATTGACAGGTTCACCAGCAGCAGAGTACTGTGGCAGCAGTACCATGTAGTTCATATTGACAGGTTCACCAGCAGCAGAGCACAGTGGCAGCAGTACCATGTAGTTCATATTGACAGGTTCACCAGCAGCAGAGCACAGTGGCAGCAGTACCATGTAGTTCATATTGACAGGTTCACCAGCAGCAGAGCACTGTGGCAGCAGTACCATGTAGTTCATATTGACAGGTTCACCAGCAGCAGAGCACTGTGGCAGCAGTACCATGTAGTTCATATTGACAGGTTCACCAGCAGCAGAGCACTGTGGCAGCAATACCATGTAGTTAATATTGACAGGTTCACCAGCAGCAGAGCACTGTGGCAGCAGTACCATGTAGTTCATATTGACAGGTTCACCAGCAGCAGCAGCACTGTGGCAGCAGTACCATGTAGTTCATATTGACAGGTTCACCAGCAGCAGAGCACAGTGGCAGCAGTACCATGTAGTTCATATTGACAGGTTCACCAGCAGCAGAGCACTGTGGCAGCAGTACCATGTAGTTCATATTGACAGGTTCACCAGCAGCAGAGCACTGTGGCAGCAGTATCATGTAGTTCATATTGACAGGTTCACCAGCAGCAGAGCACTGTGGCAGCAGTACCATGTAGTTCATATTGACAGGTTCACCAGCAGCAGAGCACTGTGGAAGCAGTACCATGTAGTTCATATTGACAGGTTCACCAGCAGCAGAGCACTGTGGCAGCAGTACCATGTAGTTCATATTGACAGGTTCACCAGCAGCAGAGCACAGTGGCAGCAGTACCATGTAGTTCATATTGACAGGTTCACCAGCAGCAGAGCACAGAGGCAGCAGTACCATGTAGTTCATATTGACAGGTTCACCAGCAGCAGAGCACAGAGGCAGCAGTACCATGTAGTTCATATTGACACGTTCACCAGCAGCAGAGCACTGTGGCAGCAGTACCATGTAGTTCATATTGACAGGTTCACCAGCAGCAGAGCACTGTGGCAGCAGTACCATGTAGTTCATATTGACAGGTTCACCAGCAGCAGAGCACAGTGGCAGCAGTACCATGTAGTTCATATTGACAGGTTCACCAGCAGCAGAGCACTGTGGCAGCAGTACCATGTAGTTCATATTGACAGGTTCACCAGCAGCAGAGCACAGTGGCAGCAGTACCATGTAGTTCATATTGACAGGTTCACCAGCAGCAGAGCACAGTGGCAGCAGCAACATGTAGTTCATATTGACAGGTTCACCAGCAGCAGAGAACTGAGCATAGTGGCAGCAGTACCATGTAGTTCATATTGACAGGTTCACCAGCAGCAGAGCACTGTGGCAGCAGTACCATGTAGTTCATATTGACAGGTTCACCAGCAGCAGAGCAGAGTGGAAGCAGCAACATGTAGTTCATATTGACAGGTTCACCAGCAGCAGAGATATGAGCACAGTGGCAGCAGTACCATGTAGTTCATATTGACAGGTTCACCAGCAGCAGAGCACTGTGGCAGCAGTACCATGTAGTTCATATTGACAGGTTCACCAGCAGCAGAGCACAGTGGCAGCAGTACCATGTAGTTCATATTGACAGGTTCACCAGCAGCAGAGCACAGAGCACTGTGGTAGCAGTACCATGTAGTTCATATTGACAGGTTCACCAGCAGCAGAGCACAGAGCACTGTGGCAGCAGTACCATGTAGTTCATATTGACAGGTTCACCAGCAGCAGAGCACTGTGGCAGCAGTACCATGTAGTTCATATTGACAGGTTCACCAGCAGCAGAGCACAGTGGCAGCAGTACCATGTAGTTCATATTGACAGGTTCACCAGCAGCAGAGCACTGTTGCAGCAGTACCATGTAGTTCATATTGACAGGTTCACCAGCAGCAGAGCACAGAGGCAGCAGTACCATGTAGTTCATATTGACAGGTTCACCAGCAGCAGATCACAGAGGCAGCAGTACCATGTAGTTCATATTGACAGGTTCACCAGCAGCAGAGCACTGTGGCAGCAGTACCATGTAGTTCATATTGACAGGTTCACCAGCAGCAGAGCACAGTGGCAGCAGTACCATGTAGTTCATATTGACAGGTTCACCAGCAGCAGAGCACAGTGGCAGCAGTACCATGTAGTTCATATTGACAGGTTCACCAGCAGCAGAGCACTGTGGCAGCAGTACCATGTAGTTCATATTGACACGTTCACCAGCAGCAGAGCACTGTGGCAGCAGTACCATGTAGTTCATATTGACAGGTTCACCAGCAGCAAAGCACAGTGGCAGCAGTACCATGTAGTTCATATTGACAGGTTCACCAGCAGCAGAGCACAGTGGCAGCAGTACCATGTAGTTCATATTGACACGTTCACCAGCAGCAGAGCACAGTGGCAGCAGCAACATGTAGTTCATATTGACAGGTTCACCAGCAGCAGAGCACAGTGGCAGCAGTACCATGTAGTTCATATTGACAGGTTCACCAGCAGCAGAGCACAGTGGCAGCAGTACCATGTAGTTCATATTGACAGGTTCACCAGCAGCAGAGCACAGTGGCAGCAGCACCATGTAGTTCATATTGACAGGTTCACCAGCAGCAGAGCACTGTGGCAGCAGTACCATGTAGTTCATATTGACAGGTTCACCAGCAGCAGAGCACTGTGGCAGCAGTACCATGTAGTTCATATTGACAGGTTCACCAGCAGCAGAGCACTGTGGCAGCAGTACCATGTAGTTCATATTGACAGGTTCACCAGCAGCAGAGCACAGTGGCAGCAGAACCATGTAGTTCATATTGACAGGTTCACCAGCAGCAGAGCACTGTGGCAGCAGTACCATGTAGTTCATATTGACAGGTTCACCGGCAGCAGAGCACTGTGGCAGCAGTACCATGTAGTTCATATTGACAGGTTCACCATCACCAGCAGCAGAGCACTGTGGCAGCAGCACCACGTAGTTCATATTGACAGGTTCACCAGCAGCAGAGCACTGTGGCAGCAGAACCATGTAGTTCATATTGACAGGTTCACCAGCAGCAGAGCACTGTGGCAGCAGAACCATGTAGTTCATATTGACAGGTTCACCAGCAGCAGAGCACAGTGGCAGCAGTACCATGTAGTTCATATTGACAGGTTCACCAGCAGCAGAGCACAGTGGCAGCAGCACCATGTAGTTCATATTGACAGGTTCACCAGCAGCAGAGCACTGTGGCAGCAGTACCATGTAGTTCATATTGACAGGTTCACCAGCAGCAGAGCACTGTGGCAGCAGTACCATGTAGTTCATATTGACAGGTTCACCAGCAGCAGAGCACAGTGGCAGCAGTACCATGTAGTTCATATTGACAGGTTCACCAGCAGCAGAGCACAGTGGCAGCAGTACCATGTAGTTCATATTGACAGGTTCACCAGCAGCAGAGCACAGTGGCAGCAGCACCATGTAGTTCATATTGACAGGTTCACCAGCAGCAGAGCACTGTGGCAGCAGCACCATGTAGTTCATGTTGACAGGTTCACCAGCAGCAGAGCACAGTGGCAGCAGCACCATGTAGTTCATATTGACAGGTTCACCAGCAGCAGAGCACTGTGGCAGCAGCACCATGTAGTTCATATTGACAGGTTCACCAGCAGCAGAGCACTGTGGCAGCAGCAACATGTAGTTCATATTGACAGGTTCACCATCACCAGCAGCAGAGCACTGTGGCAGCAGCACCATGTAGTTCATATTGACAGGTTCACCAGCAGCAGAGCACAGTGGCAGCAGTACCATGTAGTTCATGTTGACAGGTTCACCAGCAGCAGAGCACTGTGGCAGCAGTACCATGTAGTTCATATTGACAGGTTCACCAGCAGCAGAGCACTTTGGCAGCAGTACCATGTAGTTCATATTGACAGGTTCACCAGCAGCAGAGCACAGTGGCAGCAGTACCATGTAGTTCATATTGACAGGTTCACCAGCAGCAGAGCACTGTGGCAGCAGTACCATGTAGTTCATATTGACAGGTTCACCAGCAGCAGAGCACAGTGGCAGCAGTACCATGTAGTTCATATTGACAGGTTCACCAGCAGCAGAGCACTGTGGCAGCAGTACCATGTAGTTCATATTGACAGGTTCACCAGCAGCAGAGCACAGTGGCAGCAGCAACATGTAGTTCATATTGACAGGTTCACCAGCAGCAGAGCACAGTGGCAGCAGTACCATGTAGTTCATATTGACAGGTTCACCAGCAGCAGAGCACTGTGGCAGCAGTACCATGTAGTTCATATTGACAGGTTCACCAGCAGCAGAGCACTGTGGCAGCAGTACCATGTAGTTCATATTGACTGGTTCACCAGCAGCAGAGCACAGTGGCAGCAGTACCATGTAGTTCATATTGACAGGTTCACCAGCAGCAGAGCACTGTGGCAGCAGTACCATGTAGTTCATATTGACAGGTTCAACCGCAGCAGAGCACAGAGCACAGTGGCAGCAGTACCAAGTAGTTCATATTGACAGGTTCACCAGCAGCAGAGCACAGTGGCAGCAGCAATATGTAGTTCATATTGACAGGTTCACCAGCAGCAGAGCACTGTGGCAGCAGTACCATGTAGTTCATATTGACAGGTTCACCAGCAGCAGAGCACAGTGGCAGCAGTACCATGTAGATCATATTGACAGGTTCACCAGCAGCAGAGCACAGTGGCAGCAGCACCATGTAGTTCATATTGACAGGTTCACCAGCAGCAGAGCACTGTGGCAGCAGTACCATGTAGTTCATATTGACAGGTTCACCAGCAGCAGAGCACTGTGGCAGCAGTACCATGTAGTTCATATTGACAGGTTCACCAGCAGCAGAGCACAGTGGCAGCAGTACCATGTAGTTCATATTGACAGGTTCACCAGCAGCAGAGCACTGTGGCAGCAGTACCATGTAGTTCATATTGACAGGTTCACCAGCAGCAGAGCACAGTGGCAGCAGTACCATGTAGTTCATATTGACAGGTTCACCAGCAGCAGAGCACTGTTGCAGCAGTACCATGTAGTTCATATTGACAGGTTCACCAGCAGCAGAGCACAGAGGCAGCAGTACCATGTAGTTCATATTGACAGGTTCACCAGCAGCAGATCACAGAGGCAGCAGTACCATGTAGTTCATATTGACAGGTTCACCAGCAGCAGAGCACAGAGCACTGTGGCAGCAGTACCATGTAGTTCATATTGACAGGTTCACCAGCAGCAGAGCACTGTGGCAGCAGTACCATGTAGTTCATATTGACAGGTTCACCAGCAGCAGAGCACAGTGGCAGCAGTACCATGTAGTTCATATTGACAGGTTCACCAGCAGCAGAGCACTGTTGCAGCAGTACCATGTAGTTCATATTGACAGGTTCACCAGCAGCAGAGCACAGAGGCAGCAGTACCATGTAGTTCATATTGACAGGTTCACCAGCAGCAGATCACAGAGGCAGCAGTACCATGTAGTTCATATTGACAGGTTCACCAGCAGCAGAGCACTGTGGCAGCAGTACCATGTAGTTCATATTGACAGGTTCACCAGCAGCAGAGCACAGTGGCAGCAGTACCATGTAGTTCATATTGACAGGTTCACCAGCAGCAGAGCACAGTGGCAGCAGTACCATGTAGTTCATATTGACAGGTTCACCAGCAGCAGAGCACTGTGGCAGCAGTACCATGTAGTTCATATTGACACGTTCACCAGCAGCAGAGCACTGTGGCAGCAGTACCATGTAGTTCATATTGACAGGTTCACCAGCAGCAGAGCACAGTGGCAGCAGTACCATGTAGTTCATATTGACAGGTTCACCAGCAGCAGAGCACAGTGGCAGCAGTACCATGTAGTTCATATTGACACGTTCACCAGCAGCAGAGCACAGTGGCAGCAGCAACATGTAGTTCATATTGACAGGTTCACCAGCAGCAGAGCACAGTGGCAGCAGTACCATGTAGTTCATATTGACAGGTTCACCAGCAGCAGAGCACAGTGGCAGCAGTACCATGTAGTTCATATTGACAGGTTCACCAGCAGCAGAGCACAGTGGCAGCAGCACCATGTAGTTCATATTGACAGGTTCACCAGCAGCAGAGCACTGTGGCAGCAGTACCATGTAGTTCATATTGACAGGTTCACCAGCAGCAGAGCACTGTGGCAGCAGTACCATGTAGTTCATATTGACAGGTTCACCAGCAGCAGAGCACTGTGGCAGCA
The DNA here is from genome assembly GCF_016432855.1 of Salvelinus namaycush. NCBI lineage: Eukaryota > Metazoa > Chordata > Actinopteri > Salmoniformes > Salmonidae > Salvelinus > Salvelinus namaycush. The sequence goes on from NC_052323.1 coordinate 28,323,642, forward strand.
GTACCATGTAGTTCATATTGACAGGTTCACCAGCAGCAGAGCACAGTGGCAGCAGAACCATGTAGTTCATATTGACAGGTTCACCAGCAGCAGAGCACTGTGGCAGCAGTACCATGTAGTTCATATTGACAGGTTCACCGGCAGCAGAGCACTGTGGCAGCAGTACCATGTAGTTCATATTGACAGGTTCACCATCACCAGCAGCAGAGCACTGTGGCAGCAGCACCACGTAGTTCATATTGACAGGTTCACCAGCAGCAGAGCACTGTGGCAGCAGAACCATGTAGTTCATATTGACAGGTTCACCAGCAGCAGAGCACTGTGGCAGCAGAACCATGTAGTTCATATTGACAGGTTCACCAGCAGCAGAGCACAGTGGCAGCAGTACCATGTAGTTCATATTGACAGGTTCACCAGCAGCAGAGCACAGTGGCAGCAGCACCATGTAGTTCATATTGACAGGTTCACCAGCAGCAGAGCACTGTGGCAGCAGTACCATGTAGTTCATATTGACAGGTTCACCAGCAGCAGAGCACTGTGGCAGCAGTACCATGTAGTTCATATTGACAGGTTCACCAGCAGCAGAGCACAGTGGCAGCAGTACCATGTAGTTCATATTGACAGGTTCACCAGCAGCAGAGCACAGTGGCAGCAGTACCATGTAGTTCATATTGACAGGTTCACCAGCAGCAGAGCACAGTGGCAGCAGCACCATGTAGTTCATATTGACAGGTTCACCAGCAGCAGAGCACTGTGGCAGCAGCACCATGTAGTTCATGTTGACAGGTTCACCAGCAGCAGAGCACAGTGGCAGCAGCACCATGTAGTTCATATTGACAGGTTCACCAGCAGCAGAGCACTGTGGCAGCAGCACCATGTAGTTCATATTGACAGGTTCACCAGCAGCAGAGCACAGTGGCAGCAGCAACATGTAGTTCATATTGACAGGTTCACCATCACCAGCAGCAGAGCACTGTGGCAGCAGCACCATGTAGTTCATATTGACAGGTTCACCAGCAGCAGAGCACAGTGGCAGCAGTACCATGTAGTTCATGTTGACAGGTTCACCAGCAGCAGAGCACTGTGGCAGCAGTACCATGTAGTTCATATTGACATGTTCACCAGCAGCAGAGCACTTTGGCAGCAGTACCATGTAGTTCATATTGACAGGTTCACCAGCAGCAGAGCACAGTGGCAGCAGTACCATGTAGTTCATATTGACAGGTTCACCAGCAGCAGAGCACTGTGGCAGCAGTACCATGTAGTTCATATTGACAGGTTCACCAGCAGCAGAGCACAGTGGCAGCAGTACCATGTAGTTCATATTGACAGGTTCACCAGCAGCAGAGCACTGTGGCAGCAGTACCATGTAGTTCATATTGACAGGTTCACCAGCAGCAGAGCACAGTGGCAGCAGCAACATGTAGTTCATATTGACAGGTTCACCAGCAGCAGAGCACAGTGGCAGCAGTACCATGTAGTTCATATTGACAGGTTCACCAGCAGCAGAGCACTGTGGCAGCAGTACCATGTAGTTCATATTGACAGGTTCACCAGCAGCAGAGCACTGTGGCAGCAGTACCATGTAGTTCATATTGACTGGTTCACCAGCAGCAGAGCACAGTGGCAGCAGTACCATGTAGTTCATATTGACAGGTTCACCAGCAGCAGAGCACTGTGGCAGCAGTACCATGTAGTTCATATTGACAGGTTCAACCGCAGCAGAGCACAGAGCACAGTGGCAGCAGTACCAAGTAGTTCATATTGACAGGTTCACCAGCAGCAGAGCACAGTGGCAGCAGCAATATGTAGTTCATATTGACAGGTTCACCAGCAGCAGAGCACTGTGGCAGCAGTACCATGTAGTTCATATTGACAGGTTCACCAGCAGCAGAGCACAGTGGCAGCAGTACCATGTAGTTCATATTGACAGGTTCACCAGCAGCAGAGCACTGTGGCAGCAGTACCATGTAGTTCATATTGACAGGTTCACCAGCAGCAGAGCACAGTGGCAGCAGTACCATGTAGTTCATATTGACAGGTTCACCAGCAGCAGAGCACTGTGGCAGCAGTACCATGTAGTTCATATTGACAGGTTCAACCGCAGCAGAGCACTGTGGCAGCAGTACCATGTAGTTCATATTGACAGGTTCACCAGCAGCAGAGCACTGTGGCAGCAGTACCATGTAGTTCATATTGACAGGTTCACCAGCAGCAGAGCACAGTGGCAGCAGTACCATGTAGTTCATATTGACAGGTTCACCAGCAGCAGAGCACAGTGGCAGCAGTACCATGTAGTTCATATTGACAGGTTCACCAGCAGCAGAGCACTGTGGCAGCAGTACCATGTAGTTCATATTGACAGGTTCACCAGCAGCAGAGCACTGTGGCAGCAGTACCATGTAGTTCATATTGACAGGTTCACCAGCAGCAGAGCACAGTGGCAGCAGTACCATGTAGTTCATATTGACAGGTTCACCAGCAGCAGAGCACTGTGGCAGCAGTACCATGTAGTTCATATTGACAGGTTCACCAGCAGCAGAGCACTGTGGCAGCAGCAACATGTAGTTCATATTGACAGGTTCACCAGCAGCAGAGCACAGTGGCAGCAGTACCATGTAGTTCATATTGACAGGTTCACCAGCAGCAGAGCACAGTGGCAGCAGCAACATGTAGTTCATATTGACAGGTTCACCAGCAGCAGAGCACAGTGGCAGCAGCACCATGTAGTTCATATTGACAGGTTCACCAGCAGCAGAGCACAGTGGCAGCAGTACCATGTAGTTCATATTGACAGGTTCACCAGCAGCAGAGCACTGTGGCAGCAGTACCATGTAGTTCATATTGACAGGTTCACCAGCAGCAGAGCACTGTGGCAGCAGTACCATGTAGTTCATATTGACAGGTTCACCAGCAGCAGAGCACAGTGGCAGCAGCAACATGTAGTTCATATTGACAGGTTCACCAGCAGCAGAGCACTGTGGCAGCAGTACCATGTAGTTCATATTGACAGGTTCACCAGCAGCAGAGCACAGTGGCAGCAGTACCATGTAGTTCATATTGACAGGTTCACCAGCAGCAGAGCACTGTGGCAGCAGTACCATGTAGTTCATATTGACAGGTTCACCAGCAGCAGAGCACTGTGGCAGCAGGACCATGTAGTTCATATTGACAGGTTCACCAGCAGCAGAGCACTGTGGCAGCAGTACCATGTAGTTCATATTGACAGGTTCACCAGCAGCAGAGCACAGTGGCAGCAGTACCATGTAGTTCATATTGACAGGTTCACCAGCAGCAGAGCACTGTGGCAGCAGTACCATGTAGTTCATATTGACAGGTTCACCAGCAGCAGAGCACTGTGGCAGCAGTACCATGTAGTTCATATTGACAGGTTCACCAGCAGCAGAGCACAGTGGCAGCAGTACCATGTAGTTCATATTGACAGGTTCACCAGCAGCAGAGCACAGTGGCAGCAGTACCATGTAGTTCATATTGACAGGTTCACCAGCAGCAGAGCACTGTGGCAGCAGTACCATGTAGTTCATATTGACAGGTTCACCAGCAGCAGAGCACAGAGGCAGCAGCACCATGTAGTTCATATTGACAGGTTCACCAGCAGCAGAGCACAGTGGCAGCAGTACCATGTAGTTCATATTGACAGGTTCACCAGCAGCAGAGAACTGTGGCAGCAGTACCATGTAGTTCATATTGACAGGTTCACCAGCAGCAGAGAACTGTGGCAGTAGTACCATGTAGTTCATATTGACAGGTTCACCAGCAGCAGAGCACAGTGGCAGCAGCAACATGTAGTTCATATTGACAGGTTCACCAGCAGCAGAGCACTGTGGCAGCAGTACCATGTAGTTCATATTGACAGGTTCACCAGCAGCAGAGCACTGTGGCAGCAGTACCATGTAGTTCATATTGACAGGTTCACCAGCAGCAGAGAACTGTGGCAGCAGTACCATGTAGTTCATATTGACAGGTTCACCAGCAGCAGAGAACTGTGGCAGTAGTACCATGTAGTTCATATTGACAGGTTCACCAGCAGCAGAGCACTGTGGCAGCAGTACCATGTAGTTCATATTGACAGGTTCACCAGCAGCAGAGCACAGTGGCAGCAGTACCATGTAGTTCATATTGACAGGTTCACCAGCAGCAGAGCACTGTGGCAGCAGTACCATGTAGTTCATATTGACAGGTTCACCAGCAGCAGAGCACTGTGGCAGCAGCAACATGTAGTTCATATTGACAGGTTCACCAGCAGCAGAGCACAGTGGCAGCAGTACCATGTAGTTCATATTGACAGGTTCACCAGCAGCAGAGCACAGTGGCAGCAGCAACATGTAGTTCATATTGACAGGTTCACCAGCAGCAGAGCACAGTGGCAGCAGCACCATGTAGTTCATATTGACAGGTTCACCAGCAGCAGAGCACAGTGGCAGCAGTACCATGTAGTTCATATTGACAGGTTCACCAGCAGCAGAGCACTGTGGCAGCAGTACCATGTAGTTCATATTGACAGGTTCACCAGCAGCAGAGCACTGTGGCAGCAGTACCATGTAGTTCATATTGACAGGTTCACCAGCAGCAGAGCACAGTGGCAGCAGCAACATGTAGTTCATATTGACAGGTTCACCAGCAGCAGAGCACTGTGGCAGCAGTACCATGTAGTTCATATTGACAGGTTCACCAGCAGCAGAGCACAGTGGCAGCAGTACCATGTAGTTCATATTGACAGGTTCACCAGCAGCAGAGCACTGTGGCAGCAGTACCATGTAGTTCATATTGACAGGTTCACCAGCAGCAGAGCACTGTGGCAGCAGGACCATGTAGTTCATATTGACAGGTTCACCAGCAGCAGAGCACTGTGGCAGCAGTACCATGTAGTTCATATTGACAGGTTCACCAGCAGCAGAGCACAGTGGCAGCAGTACCATGTAGTTCATATTGACAGGTTCACCAGCAGCAGAGCACTGTGGCAGCAGTACCATGTAGTTCATATTGACAGGTTCACCAGCAGCAGAGCACTGTGGCAGCAGTACCATGTAGTTCATATTGACAGGTTCACCAGCAGCAGAGCACAGTGGCAGCAGTACCATGTAGTTCATATTGACAGGTTCACCAGCAGCAGAGCACAGTGGCAGCAGTACCATGTAGTTCATATTGACAGGTTCACCAGCAGCAGAGCACTGTGGCAGCAGTACCATGTAGTTCATATTGACAGGTTCACCAGCAGCAGAGCACAGAGGCAGCAGCACCATGTAGTTCATATTGACAGGTTCACCAGCAGCAGAGCACAGTGGCAGCAGTACCATGTAGTTCATATTGACAGGATCACCAGCAGCAGAGAACTGTGGCAGCAGTACCATGTAGTTCATATTGACAGGTTCACCAGCAGCAGAGAACTGTGGCAGTAGTACCATGTAGTTCATATTGACAGGTTCACCAGCAGCAGAGCACAGTGGCAGCAGCAACATGTAGTTCATATTGACAGGTTCACCAGCAGCAGAGCACTGTGGCAGCAGTACCATGTAGTTCATATTGACAGGTTCACCAGCAGCAGAGCACTGTGGCAGCAGTACCATGTAGTTCATATTGACAGGTTCACCAGCAGCAGAGCACAGTGGCAGCAGTACCATGTAGTTCATATTGACAGGTTCACCAGCAGCAGAGCACAGTGGCAGCAGTACCATGTAGTTCATATTGACAGGTTCACCAGCAGCAGAGCACTGTGGCAGCAGTACCATGTAGTTCATATTGACAGGTTCACCAGCAGCAGAGCACTGTGGCAGCAGCAACATGTAGTTCATATTGACAGGTTCACCAGCAGCAGAGCACAGTGGCAGCAGTACCATGTAGTTCATATTGACAGGTTCACCAGCAGCAGAGCACAGTGGCAGCAGCAACATGTAGTTCATATTGACAGGTTCACCAGCAGCAGAGCACAGTGGCAGCAGCACCATGTAGTTCATATTGACAGGTTCACCAGCAGCAGAGCACAGTGGCAGCAGTACCATGTAGTTCATATTGACAGGTTCACCAGCAGCAGAGCACTGTGGCAGCAGTACCATGTAGTTCATATTGACAGGTTCACCAGCAGCAGAGCACTGTGGCAGCAGTACCATGTAGTTCATATTGACAGGTTCACCAGCAGCAGAGCACAGTGGCAGCAGCAACATGTAGTTCATATTGACAGGTTCACCAGCAGCAGAGCACTGTGGCAGCAGTACCATGTAGTTCATATTGACAGGTTCACCAGCAGCAGAGCACAGTGGCAGCAGTACCATATAGTTCATATTGACAGGTTCACCAGCAGCAGAGCACTGTGGCAGCAGTACCATGTAGTTCATATTGACAAGTTCACCAGCAGCAGAGCACTGTGGCAGCAGTACCATGTAGTTCATATTGACAGGTTCACCAGCAGCAGAGCACAGAGCACTGTGGCAGCAGTACCATGTAGTTCATATTGACAGGTTCACCAGCAGCAGAGCACAGTGGCAGCAGCACCATGTAGTTCATATTGACAGGTTCACCAGCAGCAGAGCACTGTGGCAGCAGTACCATGTAGTTCATATTGACAGGTTCACCAGCAGCAGAGCACAGTGGCAGCAGTACCATGTAGTTCATATTGACAGGTTCACCAGCAGCAGAGCACAGTGGCAGCAGTACCATGTAGTTCATATTGACAGGTTCACCAGCAGCAGAGCACAGTGGCAGCAGTACCATGTAGTTCATATTGACAGGTTCACCAGCAGCAGAGCACAGTGGCAGCAGTACCATGTAGTTCATATTGACAGGTTCACCAGCAGCAGAGCACAGTGGCAGCAGTACCATGTAGTTCATATTGACAGGTTCACCAGCAGCAGAGCACAGTGGCAGCAGTACCATGTAGTTCATATTGACAGGTTCACCAGCAGCAGAGCACTGTGGCAGCAGCACCATGTAGTTCATATTGACAGGTTCACCAGCAGCAGAGCACTGTGGCAGCAGTACCATGTAGTTCATATTGACAGCTTCACCAGCAGCAGAGCACAGTGGCAGCAGTACCATGTAGTTCATATTGACAGGTTCACCAGCAGCAGAGCACAGTGGCAGCAGTACCATGTAGTTCATATTGACAGGTTCACCAGCAGCAGAGCACAGTGGCAGCAGTACCATGTAGTTCATATTGACAGGTTCACCAGCAGCAGAGCACAGTGGCAGCAGTACCATGTAGTTCATATTGACAGGTTCACCAGCAGCAGAGCACAGTGGCAGCAGTACCATGTAGTTCATATTGACAGGTTCACCAGCAGCAGAGCACAGTGGCAGCAGTACCATGTAGTTCATATTGACAGGTTCACCAGCAGCAGAGCACTGTGGCAGCAGCACCATGTAGTTCATATTGACAGGTTCACCAGCAGCAGAGCACTGTGGCAGCAATACCATGTAGTTCATATTGACAGGTTCACCAGCAGCAGAGCACTGTGGCAGCAGTACCATGTAGTTCATATTGACAGGTTCACCAGCAGCAGAGCACTGTGGCAGCAGCACCATGTAGTTCATATTGACAGGTTCACCAGCAGCAGAGCACTGTGGCAGCAGTACCATGTAGTTCATATTGACAGGTTCACCAGCAGCAGAGCACAGTGGCAGCAGTACCATGTAGTTCATATTGACAGCTTCACCAGCAGCAGAGCACAGTGGCAGCAGTACCATGTAGTTCATATTGACAGGTTCACCAGCAGCAGAGCACTGTGGCAGCAGTACCATGTAGTTCATATTGACAGGTTCACCAGCAGCAGAGCACTGTGGCAGCAGTACCATGTAGTTCATATTGACAGGTTCACCAGCAGCAGAGCACAGAGCACAGAGGCAGCAGTACCATGTCCTTGTAAGCACGGTTAAACATTTGGTAAAATCCCACACAAGTTAGTTTGTTTTTGGTGTAATTGTATCTTCAATGTAATACCAAATTGCCGTTGACCTTTGACATCTGAGGTCATAAATACATGCTGTTCTATTGTTTAATCCTCCACCCAAAATGAAAAACTGGTATTAAAACCAAAATACTCCCTTTGTTCAGAAGCACTTCCCCCTGTCTTTTTAAGGGGTTTTATGATTATTATTATTATTATTACTATTACTATTGGGATATGAACAATAGACTTTGTAACATCCCGTTGTGATTTCCTTTGTGTTAGGCAGCACCACTCTGTTTTTGAGACAAATCCTTAATCCTCACAAGATAATGACTATGTAATCCCGATTCCCAGATGAGGGCGTTGGTGAAAAGACAGTTCGTGGCCAACATAAGTTCTATTGAAGTTCTATTGACATGACGTCAATCTCGTTAAAAAACAGTACAATTAGAATAAAGAGAAAATACAGAAGACGTACTGACTGCCCAATCCTTAACACAATGAATAAATCATGTTATTTTATATCAAAAAATGTATTTTTTTTTTCATGTCTTCTGAATCTCATATATGCAAGCCAAGCTTCACCTACAGTATTGTGCTTACACTCCAGAACTCACCCCAGAACCTACACATACACCCACAGATACATTCAGCACTTCTATGTGCCAGGTTGAACTGTGTGGAAATGATTCATTTTCCCGAAATTATTCACAGCATAATTAATAGTGTTAATATTGAATTATAATAATAACGAATGCGTCATCACGACGTCTGCAATGATCTTTCTCTTTATTTCACCACCAAAAATAAAATCGAAGAATATAGCTAATTGTTATTCATAAATATATTGAAATAGTGAGTATAATCAGAGGGATGCATGAAAGCATCCGATGCATCGTCTTCATGAATATGCTTTTTCTTGAGAAAACAGTCTCAGAATCTTCTTCTCAGCATGACCCTGTTTTCAAAAGGACCGGGTTCATAGTCATCACAGTCTGGTCATCACAGTCCAGTGATCCTCATCTCTCTTCCTGGAAGCTTCAGATAGTCAGAGCACAGCAGTGCTGCTCTTTAAAGCACACAGATACACACAAACACCAACAGAAGGACTGCTGTCTGACTAAAGAGTGCCTCTCTCCATCTTTCTCCCTTTCTCGATGACTCTATCTCTCACTCCACCTCTCTCTCTCTCTCTCTCTCTTTCTCTCCAGCTCTCCATGACTCCTCTGCCTCTCTCATATTCCCTCCCTTCCTCCACTCCCTATCCCCTTTCCTCTATCTCTGTGTGCGTGAGGTGACTGGATGCCAACCTCAGGCTACAGGCCATCCCTCCTACCACTTCAACCTTCAATCATGCAACCCCTAGGGGGGCCCCCCCGAAAGGAGAAAAGAGAACAAGCCATGCCCACCCTGGTGCCATTGTCTGGGGGGAGGCAGGCTCAGGGCCCTTGGCAGGCAGGGGAGAGCTGGTGGATGTCTGAAGGGAAGGCAGGCTCAGGGCCCTTGGCAGGCAGTGGAGAGCTGGTGGATGTCTGAAGGGAAGGCGGGCTCAGGGCCCTTGGCAGGCAGTGGAGAGCTGGTGTATGTCTGAAGGGAAGGGCTCGCTCGGGGCCCTTGGCAGGGAGTGGAGAGCTGGTGGATGTCTGAAGGGAAGGGCTCGCTCGGGGCCCTTGGCAGGGAGTGGAGAGCTGGTGAACGGTACACTGGAGTACTCATTATGCCTCTGTAGGGACTGTACTCCAGGGTATCCAATGTGTTGCTGAGCAGCTCATTACGGAGCTCTGCCGCCGTGTTGCTGCAGCCCAGAGGCAGGAGGAGCACCGGAGAGATAAGGAAGGGGAGGGCTGCCACATTACACTTAATCAGGAGACACCTGTAGACACCTGAACCTCTATGCTTCTCGTCATCCACCCTCCTCATCTTCATCCTCTTCCTCATCCTCACGATAGTGTAATTATTGCAATTGGTTGGTTTGGATGTGGTTTTCTACACCTGCTGGGACTGCATGCAAGGCTTGTGTTTTAATTAAGAAATAAGGAGCTACATTTAAACATATTGGATAATACCAATTATTACTTATAATAATTATACTTATAGTGGGACAGGTTCTCTAAAGCTCCTTGTTAAGGAGGGAGATAACCAGAATGTGTCCATGTCCTCCTTTATATATATATTTATTTATTTATTTATTTATTTTATTTAACCTTTATTTAACTAACCTGTGGGTTTATATGACGTGTTTCTCTTCTAGACCAAAAATCACAGTTGTCTATGTATCGAAGAATGAAGACTTTAACTAAGGCATCAGCATTGTGACGTGCATCAAGATAAACAGGTTGACGCATCGTTGACACTGAATTATAGCAAATTAGGGTAAACTTCCAGTAACAAGGGAAGAAGATATTGCTACCCTATTGCATCCTTAAAAAGCATGTAGACTGCCAAATTCCGCAACATAGCGAAGAGATTAAAACTCTATCACATTCTCAAACTCTATGTAGACTGCCAAATGCCGTAACATAGGGAAGAGATTAAAACTCTATCACATTCTCAAACTCTATGTAGACTGCCAAATTCCGCTACATAGGGAAGAGATTAAAACTCTATCACATTCTCAAACTCTATGTAGACTGCCAAATTCTGCTGAATAATTACATAAAAAAACATAACCTTATTAAGGTTACTTTGATTATAAAGTCATAACCCAGTCTTACTCTTAGATAGCTATGGTGGTAAACACAGTATACTGTGTATAACAGATTAATATTGTTATACAAATATATCTCATCCAAGAGCTTAGATTCCACAGATTAGATCAAACAAAGTTGGGCTATTTTAAACCATGGTCTGATAAGCCTGACAGTCAGAGTTCTGCAATGTAAACCACTACTAGATCCTCTAGAATAAGTTACAGTTTTACCAGAACAGTCCTCATGTGTTTGTGTCACGGCCGTCATAGGGAGGAGACCAAGGCGCAGCGTGGTAAGCGTACATTCTTCTTTATTTAAAGAACGAACACTGAACAAAACGAACAAACACTGAACAAAACGAACAAAATAACAAAACGAACCGTGAAGCTAATATGGATAGTGCAGACAGGCAACTAAACATAGATCAAGAACCCACAAAACCAAAAGGGAAAATGGCAACCTAAATATGATACCCAATCAGAGACAACGATAAACAGCTGCCTCTGATGGGGAACCAATTCAGGCCACCATAGACCTACATATACCTAGACTACCAAAACCCCTAGACATACAAAAAACCCTAGACATACAAAACTAGCATACCCACCCTCGTCACACCCTGACCTAACCAAAATAATAAAGAAAACAGAGACAATTAAGGTCAGGGCGTGACAGTTTGACACGGGCAAAATCATTTTCTCTTTTCCCCGTTGATTATATTGTACTGTCTTGAAAAATAATGACCACGATGTGCAAGGCACATTTGGGATTTGTTTTAATGTGCTTTGTCAAAACCAATCAAATCAAATGTATTTGTCACACCTGTCAAATTCAACAAAAGTAGAGATTACCTTGAAATGCTTACTTAAAAAACATTTTCCCAATGATGCAGAGTAAAAAAGAAGATAATAATGAGGCTATACACACTACAAGGAGGGCCGGTATTGAGTCAATGTACAGGGGTAGGAGGTAGTTGAGGTACTGAGTCAATGTGCAGGGGTACGAGGTAGTTGAGGTACTGAGTCAATGTGCAGGGGTACGAGGTAGTTGAGGTACTGAGTCAATGTGCAGGGGTACGAGGTAGTTGAGGTACTGAGTCAATGTGCAGGGGTATGAGGTAGTTGAGGTACTGAGTCAATGTGCAGGGGTAGGAGGTAGTTGAGGTACTGAGTCAATGTGCAGGGGTACGAGATAGTTGAGGTACTGAGTCAATGTGCAGGTGTACGAGTTAGTTGAGGTACTGAGTCAATGTGCAGAGGTACGAGGTAGTTGAGGTACTGAGTCAATGTGTAGGGGTATGAGGTAGTTGAGGTACTGAGTCAATGTGCAGAGGTACGAGGTAGTTGAGGTACTGAGTCAATGTGCAGAGGTACGAGGTAGTTGAGGTACTGAGTCAATGTGCAGGGGTATGAGGTAGTTGAGGTACTGAGTCAATGTGCAGGGGTACGAGGTAGTTGAGGTACTGAGTCAATGTGCAGGGGTACGAGGTAGTTGAGGTACTGAGTCAATGTGCAGAGGTACGAGGTAGTTGAGGTACTGAGTCAATGTGCAGGGGTACGAGGTAGTAGAGGTACTGAGTCAATGTGCAGGGGTACGAGGTAGTTGAGGTACTGAGTCAATGTGCAGGGGTACGAGGTAGTTGAGGTACTGAGTCAATGTGCAGGGGTACGAGGTAGTTGAGGTACTGAGTCAATGTGCAGGGGTACGAGGTAGTTGAGGTACTGAGTCAATGTGCAGGGGTATGAGGTAGTTGAGGTACTGAGTCAATGTGCAGGGGTATGAGGTAGTTGAGGTACTGAGTCAATGTGCAGGGGTACGAGGTAGTTGAGGTACTGAGTCAATTTGCAGGGGTATGAGATAGTTGAGGTACTGAGTCAATGTGCAGGGGTATGAGGTAGTTGAGGTAATTGAGGTAACGTGTACATGTATCATACTGTCCTTCATTTCAGATGAATGTCCACTGTCCTGTATTTCTAAGTGGGCATTTGAAATAGCTGTGATAGATACATGTTACAGTGGGCGTTAGAAGTGTGTTCTTTGCACAGTCTTGATGTACAGTACAGTGGGGATTAATGAAACCAGTATAATGTAATTTGCATGAGTGAACTGCCTCTGTGATGTATCCTTCCGTGTACAGCACACCTCCCCTTAGGTATTGAAACACTCTTTGAAACGAACTGTCAAGCTGCTGTCTTCTACCAGGCATACAAAGAGCTCAGCAAGCGCCTGTGCTTTACAATCTGACACATTCTTTAAACAAGAGATAGCAATGGCTTCTCCCTGCCTCTGACTGGCTCAGACTGCCTCTGACTGGCTCTCCCTGCCTCTGACTGTCTCTCCCTGCCTCTGACTGGCTCTCCCTGCCTCTGACTGTCTCTCCCTGCCTCTGACTGGCTCTCCCTGCCTCTGACTGTCTCTCCCTGCCTCTGACTGGCTCTGGCGCCGCCTCTCCTTCCAGTGCAAGTTTGAAACAAATTCAGCCATAATAAATCCAGCCACTACCAATGTAACTCTATTACAATAATCCCAGCCACTACCAATGTAACTCTATTACAATAATCCCAGCCACTACCAATGTAACTCTATTACAATAAGCCCAGCCACTACCAATGTAACTCTATTACAATAATCCCAGCCACTACCAATGTAACTCTATTACAATAAGCCCAGCCACTACCAATGTAACTCTATTACAATAAACTCAGCCACTGCTACTGTAACTCTATTACAATAATCCCAGCCACTACCAATGTAACTCTATTACAATAAACCCAGCCACTACCAATGTAACTCTATTACAATAATCCCAGCCACTGCTACTGTAATTATATTACAATAATCCCAGCCACTACCAATGTAACTCTATTACAATAATCCCAGCCACTACCAATGTAACTCTATTACAATAATCCCAGCCACTACCAATGTAACTCTATTACAATAATCCCAGCCACTGCTATTGTAATTATATTACAATAATCCCAGCCACTACCAATGTAACTCTATTACAATAATCCCAGCCACTGCTACTGTAATTATATTACAATAATCCCAGCCACTACCAATGTAACTCTATTACAATAATCCCAGCCACTGCTACTGTAATTATATTACAATAATCCCAGCCACTACCAATGTAACTCTATTACAATAATCCCAGCCACTACCAATGTAACTCTATTACAATAATCCCAGCCACTACCAATGTAACTCTATTACAATAATCCCAGCCACTGCTATTGTAATTATATTACAATAATCCCAGCCACTACCAATGTAACTCTATTACAATAATCCCAGCCACTGCTACTGTAATTATATTACAATAATCCCAGCCACTACCAATGTAACTCTATTACAATAATCCCAGCCACTACCAATGTAACTCTATTACAATAATCCCAGCCACTACCAATGTAACTCTATTACAATAAGCTCAGCCACTGCTACTGTAATTATATTGCAATAAGCCCAGCCACTACCAATGTAACTCTATTACAATAATCCCAGCCACTGCTACTGTAATTATATTACAATAATCCCAGCCACTGCTACTGTAATTATATTACAATAATCCCAGCCACTACCAATGTAACTCTATTACAATAAGCCCAGCCACTACCAATGTAACTCTATTACAATAATCCCAGCCACTGCTACTGTAATTATATTACAATAATCCCAGCCACTACCAATGTAACTCTATTACAATAATCCCAGCCACTACCAATGTAACTCTATTACAATAAACTCAGCCACTGCTACTGTAATTATATTGCAATAAGCCCAGCCACTACCAATGTAACTCTATTACAATAAACCCAGCCACTGCTACTGTAATTCTATTACAATAATCCCAGCCACTACCAATGTAACTCTATTACAATAAGCTCAGCCACTGCTACTGTAATTATATTACAATAAGCCCAGCCACTACCAATGTAACTATATTACAATAAGCCCAGCCACTGCTATTGTAATTATATTACAATAATCCCAGCCACTGCCTCTGTAACTCTATTAAAATAAGCCCAGCCACTGCTACTGTAATTATATTACAATAAGCCCAGCCACTGCTACTGTAACTCTATTACAATAAGCCCAGCCACTGCTACTGTAACTCTATTACAATAAACCCGGCCACAGCTACTGTAACTCTATTACAATAAGCCCAGCCACTACCACTGTAACTGTATTACAATAAGCCCAGCCACTGCTACTGTAACTCTATTACAATAAGCCCAGCCACTACCACTGTAACTGTATTACAATAAGCCCAGCCACTGCTACTGTAACTCTATTACAATAAGCCTGTCCACAGCTACTGTAATTCTATTACAATAAGCCCAGCCACTGCCACCTGTCTGTGCATATTGGTTTAGAAACCACAGTGATACTACACAGTCACATCATCATAATTATCCTACTAACATGTCCTAAACATGTCAAGTACCATTTACAGAAAAGTACTCTCCCATCATTGTCTTTAATTTCAGAGAAAATAAAACAAAGTGGTGACTAAGATGATGTGGAACCACGTCCGTCACCACGAGTGTGATCAGCTGCTTAGCCAACTTCTTGTAGCTAGCTTACTAACTTAGCTGGCTAGCTTTACCGTTACTGAACAAATTAACAGCTTGCTAAAGCTTGCCCTGAAGTTGTAGACAAGCTGCCCAAAAATAAAGAGGAACTGTTATCAGAAATCAGTTCGTAGAGCAGCATGTCTCTCCACATGGTTATAGTTACTAATGTTGGGGTCAGCTGAGCACAGCAGCAGCTGACTGGAGGCTACGGACATGTGGCAGAACAGGCAGTGCTATCTGCTTCTTTAAAACTCATTCCATTGTGATCAAATAATGTTGCTAAAATAGCTCGCTTACTAGCTAGCAGATGGAGGAAACATTTGGTGTTCAGCATTATTAAGTGTGTGCACTAGGTTAGCGTCCTATTCATTTCATACGAAGTGACTGGCTAAGAGCTACATAAGCAAGCTAATGGACAAATTTAAGCTAATTGTCGTGCACATTGTCAGACTTCAGAAATACTGCTCCGTCAGGCACAAAACTTGTTTAGCTAGATGTGAAATGGTGCGACTAAGAATTCCCTAATCAAAACACATTAACATTATTTTCAGATGTATTGTTTTAGCTTTGATTAATTCTGCCTGTTTTGAGGATGAAAATGGGGTTCAATAGGTCATTAGGTTACCTACAGATGTAGGATCTTAATTTGAGCCAGTTTGCTACAGTAGGAAAATTATACTGCAGCAACAGGAAATGTGAATTATTGGGTGGATTATAATTAATACAAAAAAAAAATTGTAGGGTTGATACATTTTTGGTTATGACAAATCAAGTCTGACATTTTAAAGTGGAAATTAAAAACTTTTTTTTAAACCTTGAATACAGCACAAGTTGAACTGTCCTACTGTATAGTGAAATTCTCAGCAACAGAATAGTGATCAAATTAAGATCCTATATCTGTAGGTTATATAATTTTTTACCATTATACAGCACATTGCAGCCGTATTACTTTTGATCAATCCCATTACCTTTTGAGAGATACAAGACAGATCAGTAAAGGGAGGAAGACGATGCCCAACCCCTCTATGATCATAGACATCCTGTATTTAATTCCTAATTCTATGACCATAACAGCCTAGACTCGGCCCGTTCTCTAAACCTGACATAACATATAAATAGTTAGTTCCACGCTTTTCCTACTAACAAAGCGGCAGTATCTTGTAAAAGGCAGGGTATTTGCATAAGAAGTTTTCAAATAAACATCAATATCATGCCGTTGGGCCGGTCTGCCCATGTGGTATTATGCACATGGGACAAACTCTCAGCAGTCAGAGGTCACATGATCAGCCTGCTGTCCAATCCAATCCAACTAGTTCTGCCACAGCTCTATTCTTTGATAATCTATAGAATAATATTGTGTCAGTGATTTTAGTTCAAATTGAATAATTAGGCATCTACTGTTCTTTATCTTTACAAGAAATTATAATTTTGCTGTTAACTTTTTTGCTGTTTAATGCATACACTATGTCAGTGATTAAATTTGTTTCGCGAACCAATTTTACATCAGGCAAATATTGGTTTTAATTAGCATTCACTACTAACCGAAGCTTGATTGAATGAGTTGTGTACACACAAACATGGGTTTGACTAATTGCAACTATAACTATTTGTTTGGAAGTATCACAGCTTACTCTATCAGCAGTATGTAGAAACACAAGACAAGTCATTCAGGGCCAGGGCTGTTTGCACGTTTGCCAGAGCTACTCACCGAGGTTACTTTACCCTGATTACAGACAATAAATGTTCAATTGTAGCTAACAGTACATTTCATTAAATCAATTTGATGAGCTCCCGTACCTGACAGTTATACAAATTAAATAGAAGCATCCCCCAAAAACAGATTCATGAAGGACAGAGGTGGCAGGGTAGCCTAGTGGTTAGAGCGTCGGGCCAGTAAAAATGTAAAAATGTAAAAATCTGTCGTTCTGCCCCTGAGCAAGCCAGTTAACCCATTGTTCCCCAGCAGCCGTAGATGTCGATTAAGGCAGCCCTCCCCCCACCTCTATGATTCAGAGGAGTTGACGGCATTCAGTTGTACAACTGACTATGTATCCCCCTTTCCCTAGTTGATAAACAGCTCTCTACCCAGGGAGAAGCACAATAACACTCTTTCACTCAATATACGGGCCACTGAATCACTGCTGCACTGTATGAAAGAAATAAGTTAAAAGAACCCCTTAAAACTGAAGAAAGCAACGAAGATACACAAATTCCTCGTTTTATCTCTGTGTATATTCTTTACTACATTTTGTTTTGCCTGCAGTAGAAAGGCAAAAAAAAGGTGGAGGAAAAAGTAAGATCAAATGTTCTTAACTCTGACAAGACGAACGTATTTTCATAATTCTTTCATCATCGACAAATCAAACTAGGAATCCCTTGAGTTTTAAAGACACGGAGCTGTTTAGGAGTCACACTTGATATTTCTCCATTCTCTTTGTTGCTCTGCAATCCCTCTATACTCTACTGGGCTTGTGGGAAAGACCTCCCGGTGATGCCAGTAACGTTACCGATAACGTCCTAGCAGAAGTTTATGTAGTTTTACTTTGAGCACTCTGACAACGTATTAGGATTGGGCCTCAAAGCATGGATTAACTCCAGGACATTTAAATAGATTGTGTTCATATATTATAGAGTATTCTGCAAAAACAATAAGAACACAGCTTCACTGAGTATTGAAGAGTATAATTTTTCGCTACAGACACCCTGGTTCGAATACAGACTGTATCACAACCCATAAGGCGGCGCACAACTGGCCTAGCCTTGTCTTGGTCATTGTGAATATGAATGTGTGAATTTTTACTGACTTGCCTCGTTAAATAAAAGTAAAATAAAAAAAATAAAAAAAATTCAATTAATGTTTTTGAGATTATGTTAGTGAGATGACAATGTTTCTGAGATGATGTGACGAACGGCTAATCGACAGAGCCTTATCAGAGCCTTATCAGAGCCTTATCAGAGCCTTATCAGAGCCTTATCCTTCCTGTGTTCAATGATGGACCGCTCTGAAAAACTGTCAATAGCACTTTAAGCTACCCAAACACATCATGATGCTCTTCTGACATCTGTCTGCATAGCAGCCATATGCCCTGGTAGGCCTACAGAAGTTGTACTTGAAAACCTTAACTGTAGTTAAGTAACATATACTACAGTATCTATCAATACACATCATGATGCCCTAGTGTAGACGCCTTTCCTGCAGTCGAATGACCAAAGCGCCCTCTAGCGGCCTCATGGGTGGAACGATATTCATATTTTTCAAAATTTCATAAACATTATTTATGTTTAATCTCAGAAAATCTGGTATTTATATGTCAAACTGTTTTGTTAAAGTCTTCTGCAGACTTCTGTAATGTACACTGTATAAAGTGTAATATTGGGAGGCAAACTATAAAATGTAATACATTTCAACTATATATCTGACATGGTACAGGTGTCTTCATTGTTTGTGCCCATAACCCTGTGTGTGAGGTGGATACTTTTATTTCATAGTAGATGTGTTTAAGACTACCAAGAAACACTCTGTGTGACCCTGATTTAGCCCACTGCAGTAACCCCAGCACTTATAGCTGTCTGCATACAGTGCATTCGGAAAGGATTCAAACCCTTTGAATTTTTCCACATTATGTTACGTTACAGCCTTATTTTTAATTGAATGAAATAGTTTATTTGCCCCATCAATCTACACACAACACCACATCATGACAAAGCACAATCGTTTTTTTGGGAAATTTTTTCAATTTTTTCAATTTAAAAAAAAATCTGAAATGTGACATTAACATAAGTATTCAGATTCTATACTCAGTCCTTTTTTATGAAGCACCTTTGGCAGTGATTACAGCCTTGAGTCTTCTTGGGTAGGATTGCAGATCCTCTCCAGTTCTGTCAGGTTAGATGGGGAGCATCGCTGCACAGCTATTTTCAGGTCTCTCCAGAGTAGTTGGATCGGATTCAAGTCCGGGCACTGGCTGGGCCACTCAAGGACATTCAGAGACTTGTCCCGAAGCCACTCCTGCGTTGCCTTGGCTGTGTGCTTAGGGTCGTTGTCCTGTTGGAAGGTAAACCTTCGCCCCAGTCTGAGGTCCTGGGTGCTCAGGTTTTCATCAAGGATCTCTCTATTCTTTGCTCCGTTCATCTTTCCCTCGATACTGACTAGTCTCCCAGTCCCTGCCACTGAAAAACATTCCCATAGCATGATGCTGCAACCATGCTTCACCGTAGGGATGGTGCCAGGTTTCCCCCAGACGTGATGCTTGGCATTCAGGCAAAAGAGTTAAATCTTGGTTTCATCATACCAGATAATCTTGTTTCTCATGGTCTGAGAGTCCAAGCAGGCTGTCATGTGCCGTTTACTGAGAACTGGCTTCCGTCTGGCCACTCTACCATAAAGCCCTGATTGGTGGAGTGCTTCGGAGATGGTTGTCCTTCTGGAAGGTTCTCCCATCTCCACAGAGGAAATCTGGAGCTGTGTAAAAGTGTCCATCGAGTTCTTGGTCACCTCCCTGACCAAGGCCCTTCTCCCCCGATTGCTCAGTTTGGCCAGGCAGACAGTTCTAGGAAGGTTCTTGGTGGTTCCAAACTTCTTCAAATTAAGAACGGTGGAGGCCACTGCGTTCTTGGGGACCTTCAATACTGCAAAAATGTTTTGGTACCCTTCCCTAGATCTGTGCCTCGACATAATCCTGTTTCGGATCTCTACGGACAGTTACTTTGACCTCATGGCTTGGTTTTTGCTCTTAAAAATAAAGGAGCTCTAGGAGCTCAGACGCAAAAATGTAATTACCAACGTTTCGACAGCCAAGCTGTCTTCATCAGGGTATATTCACAAACACTGCCGGATGACTCGTTTATATAGTGTCAAAAGACACACAGGTGTCTGTAATCATGGCCAAGAGTGGCCTAATATCATTGGTTAATTCTCAAATATTAAAATGGCATACAAAGAGCAGCATACAAAAAACAAATGGATAGCATACGATCATAGATTCATTTTAGACTACACAAGCTTACAAACAATTACAATGGCAAAGTCACAATAATCACAAGAATGGCTTCAGATCAAAGTCTACGTTGAGACCGAAGGGAGCAAGGGCCTTTAAATTAAAGATCCAGGCAGGCTCTCGTTTTAACAATAAATTATCAAGGTCACCCCCTCTTCTAGGGAGGGTGACATGACCGATGCCAATATAACGCAGAGACGAAATCGAGTGGCCTGCCTCCAAAAAGTGGGCCGCAACTGGGTAAGTCAAGTTTTTGCACCTAATTGTGCTCCGATGCTCTGAGATACGTACTTTTAATTCGCAGCTTTGTTTTACCCACATAATTTTTTACCACAAGGACAAGTTATAAGATAAATAACTGCCTTAGTGGAGCAGGTGATAACACCTTTGATTGGGATCGATTTCCCTGTTTGTGGGTGTTTGAAGGATCTGCATTTATAAGTGCCATTGCATTGAGCACAGCCATTACACTTGTAATTTCCATCCAGTAGGGGCGCAAATAGACGTTGTTCAGGAATATCTTGGGGTGGTAAATCAGAGTGTACCAATTGGTCTCTGAGATTTCTGCTCCGCGAAATGGTTTTTGGTTTTTGCTCTAACATGCACTGTCAACTGTGGGACCTTATACAGACAGGTGTGTTCCTTTCCAAATCATGTCCAATCAATTGAATTTACCACAGGTGGACTCTAATCAAGTTGTAGAAACATCTCAATGATGACCAATGGAAACAGGATGCACCTGAGCTCAATTTCGAGACTCATAGCAAAGGGTCTGAATACTTATGTAAATAAGGTATTTCTGTTTTATATATTTTTTATAAATCTTGCAAACATTTCTAAAAAACAATTTTTTGCTTTGGAATTGTGTGTAGATTGATGAGGATTTTTATTAATTTAATCCTTTTTAGAATAAGGCTGTAACAACAAAATGTGGATGAAGTCAAGTTGTCTGAATACTTTCTGAATGCTCTGTATAGTCCCATAAACCCTGGTAGACCTACATAATGGTAGTAAACAACTGTAGTATACAGTAGAGTGTCTTTGCCTTGGCAGTGCATTTGTTTTCATTAGGGTGTAGTCGTCAACAGTATGGGCTGTTGTCCTGTAAAGGTGGCTTTGTTTCCCTCTGGGTGTAGTCGGCAACAGTATGGGCTGTTGTCCTGTAAAGGTGGCTTTGTTTCCCTCTGGGTGTAGTCGTCAACAGTATGGGCTGTTGTCCTGTAATTGTGGCTTTGTTTCCCTCTGGGTGTAGTCGTCAACAGTATGGGCTGTTGTCCTGTAAAGGTGGCTTTGTTTCCCTCTGGGTGTAGTCGTCAACAGTATGGGCTGTTGTCCTGTAAAGGTGGCTTTGTTTCCCTCTGGGTGTAGTCGTCAACAGTATGGGCTGTTGTCCTGTAAAGGTGGCTTTGTTTCCCTCTGGGTGTAGTCGTCAACAGTATGGGCTGTTGTCCTGTAAAGGTGGCTTTGTTTCCCTCTGGGTGTAGTCGTCAACAGTATGGGCTGTTGTCCTGTAAAGGTGGCTTTGTTTCCCTCTGGGTGTAGTCGTCAACAGTACGGGCTGTTGTCCTGTAAAGGTGGCTTTGTTTCCCTCTGGGTGTAGTCGTCAACAGTATGGGCTGTTGTCCTGTAAAGGTGGCTTTGTTTCCCTCTGGGTGTAGTCGTCAACAGTATGGGCTGTTGTCCTGTAAAGGTGGCTTTGTTTCCCTCTGGGTGTAGTCGTCAACAGTATGGGCTGTTGTCCTGTAAAGGTGGCTTTGTTTCCCTCTGGGTGTAGTCGTCAACAGTACGGGCTGTTGTCCTGTAAAGGTGACTTTGTTTCCCTCTGGGTGTAGTCGTCAACAGTATGGGCTGTTGTCCTGTAAAGGTGGCTTTGTTTCCCTCTGGGTGTAGTCGTCAACAGTATGGGCTGTTGTCCTATAAAGGTGGCTTTGTTTCCCTCTGGGTGTAGTCGTCAACAGTATGGGCTGTTGTCCTGTAAAGGTGGCTTTGTTTCCCTCTGGGTGTAGTCGGCAACAGTATGGGCTGTTGTCCTGTAATTGTGGCTTTGTTTCCCTCTGAGTGTAGTCGTCAACAGTACGGGCTGTTGTCCTGTAATTGTGGCTTTGAGTGGAACCCATTACAGACTGGGCTCTCTGAAATAAACAATGTATTGATTTGACATATATTCCAAACGCATCATATCACCTAAGTGATGTTTGTGCCTCCAGAGAGTCTCATTTATCCAATCAAAAATCTTAGACAGGGTCTTAGATATACACTTAAAGTCAGAGTGATTATGCTGTTCTGTGTACTTCTACAATGCTACTGCTCAGATACTGCATGTCTACTAAGTACTATTCAAGTGATTGAAACACAAAAAAAACATGGAAGGTTAATAACAAACAATGAAAGTACAATATAGTACCAAACAATGACTCTTCACTCCAGACTATAATCACTGGTCCTTCAAACCATGGCGATCACAGAAAAAGTAATGTTTTCTCTGCATGCTGTTTTACTGGTATAACAGAACACTAACCAGTAGGACTGATGCACCACTCACAATTACAATTACTATTTTGTTCAGGGGATATCTTCTGCCATTGGCAGCGTTTCTTGGCATTGTTCAAGGGGCGCTTGGCAGAGCCCGGGAAGAGAGAGATCTGTGCCCTAATTTGGGTCACCGCTCGTTCCACACAGGAGGGCAACGACAGACCTTACACCGATCTAATCAGGGGAAAACACATATGTTAAATCGGTATTCACTTAATTGAATTGGCCTAATTATTCCCCGCCTAATGGAGAGAAAAGGCAAGGGTTTGACGTCTCAGTCCCACAAAAACGTATTGCAGACAGGTGCTATATTGGAGGCCACCTGTCAAGATGATTGGTTTGAACTGGGGGGAAAGTCTAAATGCACTATGCTCCAGAGTAGAGGGAGTAGAGTGCTGTCTGCAGGGCAAGAAGTGGGGCCGTCGGTCTGACGGTGAGACAGTCCCATAGACTACATGGAGGAACAGACAGACACACAACATAACATAGGAACAGACAGACACACAACATAACATAGACTACATGGAGGAACAGACAGACACACAACATAACATAGACTACATGGAGGAACAGACAGACACACAACATAACATAGACTACATGGAGGAACAGACAGACACACAACATAACAGAGATTACATGGAGGAACAGACAGAAACACAACATAACATAGGAACAGACAGAAACACAACATAACATAGGAACAGACAGACACACAACATAACATAGGAACAGACAGACACACAACATAACATAGGAACAGACAGAAACACAACATAACATAGGAACAGACAGACACACAACATAACATAGGAACAGACAGACACACAACATAACATAGGAACAGACAGAAACACAGCATAACATAACAAAAAATTATTGGCATTTGCATTTGTTCTCAGTTTCAATAAAAGACTACGAATAGGTCAATTAATGTATTTATTTTTTAAATATATTTTTCATCATTATACAGAAAAACCGAAAACCGGGTCAGGAGTGGGAGGATGAAGAGGGCTGAGAGGGTTGAAAGTACACCGAATGGCAAACTAGGTTTCACACCAAGTACCACAGACCCAGCAACAACACACGTATCATCCCAAAACTAAACCGTTTGTTGAAACACTGACGAACAGGAGGGCTAATTATATTTAAAATTGTTATAATTACAGTTTAGCTATCAATATCATGATCTAGTCCCCTTGTTGCTTAGGGTGACATTTTGTTGGTCAGGCCATTCCTGATTGTTCCAAAACCACAACTGAGGGAGCAGTGATTTGTCCATTTTAATTGTTATGTGGCATCAATGTTTAATATTCATCTGACTTTATGTGTAACTGGTTATGTTAATAGGATTTAAACTCAATTTATTCCACTGTCCTTCATGCATGATGTATTCTAATGGAACTAACTTGCTTTACAGCTGAATGGCAAGAGGTTAACAGTCCCCATAGGTAGGACACCCAAAATACCAATTTGAACTTCAAACAGGACTTTCTCTCACTTCACATTGAGCAAGTAAATGCACAACAACTGGAAAGTGGGAGCACTTTTAGCTGAGGAAAAAGATTTATTACCCCCACGTCCTTAACCCAAATTATTACGAGCTATCATACTATAAATGACCATGGACAATTTCACTCTCCCCGGGGAGAGCCACTGAGGGAGAGCCAGAGAGAGAGCGAGAGAGAGAGAGAGAGAGAGAGAGAGAGCGAGAGAGAGAGAGAGAGAGAGAGAGAGAGAGAGAGAGAGAGAGAGAGAGAGAGAGAGAGAGAGAGAGAGAGAGAGAGAGAGAGAGAGAGAGAGAGAGAGAGAGAGAGGAGAGAGAGACAGAGGAGAGAGAGAGAGAGAGAGAGAGACAGAGAGAAAGAGAGAGAGAGAGAAAGAGAGAGAGAGAGAAAGAGAGAAAGAGAGAGCGAGAGAGAGAGAGAGAGAGAGAGAGAGAGAGAGAGCGAGAGAGAGAGAGAGAGAGAGAGAGAGACAGAGAGAGAGAGAGAGAGAGAGAGCGGAGAGAGAGAGAGAGAGAGAGAGAGAGAGAGAGAGAGAGAGAGAGAGAGAGAGAGAGAGAGAGAGAGAGAGAGCGGAGAGAGAGAGAGAGAGAGAGAGAGCGGAGAGAGAGAGAGAGAGAGAGAGACAGAGACAGAGAGAGACAGAGAGAGAGAGAGAGAGAGAGACAGAGAGAGAGACAGAGAGAGAGAGAGAGAGAGAGAGAGAGAGAGAGAGAGAGAGAGAGAGAGAGAGAGAGAGAGAGAGAGAGAGAGAGAGAGATACACTCTGAGTCATTTGTGAAACAAGAGAGAATAATTAAGAATATAGAACAAGGCAGTTAAATTGCTGCAAAATACATGATACAAAAAAAAAAAAAGCCATACCAAACAAACGCTTGAATTTGAGTTGCTCATCTACTCTACTTGGATGTGGAAAGATTCCAGACATCTCTGAGGACCTCCTAGTTTCCATCTCTGAGGACCTCCTAGTTTCCCTCTACTAGCTGCCCACCTCCTCCTTAATAAAACTAACATGCTATTCCCCTGACAGTGATCCCTCTGGACTGTTCAATGTGGAGCCTGAGTCTCCCAGCTAAAAGTCCTTCCAGCTTCACTAAATCTTAACTGGAGAAGGTGCCATCATGACATCCTGGTTGAATCCCAAACAGCACCCTATTCCCTATAAAATAGTGCACTACCTTTGACCAGGGCCTGACCAGGGCCTTCAAAATGCTTTTCTTACTGTCCCTGAGTAGGCTTGCTGACTGACTATGACTATGCCAGCAACTTCACAATGCTTTTCCATTTGTCTCCTGAGCAGGCTAGCCAACTTTACCAGCAACTTCACAATGCTTTTCCATTTGTCTCCTGAGCAGGCTAGCCAACTTTACCAGCCACTTCACAATGCTTTTCCATTTGTCTCCTGAGCAGGCTAGCCAACTTTACCAGCAACTTCACAATGCTTTTCCTATTGTCTCCTGAGCAGGCTAGCCAACTTTACCAGCCACTTCACAATGCTTTTCCTATTGTCTCCTGAGCAGGCTAGCCAACTTTACGAGCCACTTCACAATGCTTTTCCTATTATCTCCTGAGCAGGCTAGCCAACTTTACCAGCCACTTCACAATGCTTTTCATATTGTCTCCTGAGCAGGCTAGCCAACTTTACCAGCCACTTCACAATGCTTTTCCTATTGTCTCCTGAGCAGGCTAGCCAACTTTACCAGCCACTTCACAATGCTTTTCCTATTCTCTCCACCGTCACTAAGATGCCCTACGGCTCCTTTCACAAGTTGATAGACAGCTTGCATGGGCAGACTACTTTCATCTCTATGCAAACTCGTCTTTTCTGTGGTATTTTTATATCTGCAGATTTGAGATGTAGCTAGTCGTGCAAATGTGGCAATTAGTTTCACCAAGCTCTACCAAGAGAACATGATTTGCTTAATGATTAAAGTAATGTGGATGTGTGGAAATGTGATAATTCAGGAGGTTAGAATGATTTTATACAAGAACGTTAGAGCTTCTCATATGCTTACAAGGCTCAGGCAGGACACATAACAAGCGTTGGTGGGATTAGGTGAGGACAAAACTTTTTCAAATACAAACTTTACGAACAACAACTTACAGACGCACACAAGTAATGACTAAATGTTTTGCTTTTGAAACCGTCTTATAAATAAACTAAACTTTTTACAGTGCAGCTTAATTAAATTTATTTTTAACAATATGTACCCAAGGCTATTTTACTGACTACCAACACCTTGTAACACCAAATAATATCCACATTTTATGTAAGCTAGGAATCAATGTTCTGACTATGCTGGAAATGAAAAAATCTAAATGTATCAATCTAGAAATCTTATGTTCAAGGTGCTTCTAC
This sequence comes from Salvelinus namaycush, assembly GCF_016432855.1. Taxonomy (NCBI): domain Eukaryota; kingdom Metazoa; phylum Chordata; class Actinopteri; order Salmoniformes; family Salmonidae; genus Salvelinus; species Salvelinus namaycush. Next base: position 28,350,212 of record NC_052323.1, read on the forward strand.
ACCTGCATTGCTTGCTGTTTGGGGTTTTAGGCTGGGTTTCTGTACAGCTCTTTGAGATATCAGCTGATGTAAGAAGGGCTATAAAAATACAATTTGATTTTGATTTGAAGGTATTGACATTGTCAAAAATGTCCCACGCTACTTATTATATTCACCTGGCTGTTACGACACTGAACTATCAGGCCAGATATGAAATCATTGTTAAACAAAGCTACTTTGTTTTGGTTTGAATGGCACATGCATGTTTAACATACACTATCAACGGGTTTCATTACGCAATTAGCAACATATATCCAGAGGGATTATTGGGCTGGGTTAACGGACGTAAAATATACAAACACAATGTGTACACTAGGGATTTAATTACCTTAAGACTAGTTCATTACAATGGATTTGACTGACACATGCATAATTAAGCAGAATTAGCAAGCATGATAATTTTTTGCATTATCTTAATGGAATGTACATCAAACGGGGGAAAGGTAATGATAATATGGATGCTGGTGAATGGAGCAGTCTGCGGTACGTTGGGTAATATCCATCTGTCAGAAAATCACTTAGTCAACAAAAGATAGCTAAAATAACATGATGCAAGAGCTGTAAAGAATCACTTGTTTTAGACACACCAGATTGAAAAGAAGCCAGCCATTTTAACTGGCGCCATCAGTCTCCTCCAGGTAATGCTATTAGATGCCACTAATATCTTGGGATGCTCTTCAAAAAGCCAAAAGCACTTTTGCTAAACAGCAAGGCAGTAATAACCAGTGACAGCACTCAAGGAGCCCAGATTTAAAAAGCTTTTGCTTCTGATTGGTTCAAGTAATTGAGCCATATAAAAACCTTCATTGATGGAATTCGTAAACTAAAACAGATAGTTTCCTAACCCGACTGGCTGGTTGGTGTTACTAGGCAACCTGGTTGATCCAAGCACACACAAACGTGCAATCTACGTAAAAGCCCAACAACTGTTTGTAGCTTACCCACCGGCTTTACAAACAGGACCACAAAACATACCCTATGGGTTTTGGGGGTCCATTTGCCTTGGTTTGGAACATACTGAACAGGCAATAAGATCCTGAAATTTTTTTGGGAATATAAATTCCATTCTCTTGCATTGTAAGAATACACAACATGGTATTTAGATTCACATAATTGTCAGTGTGCATACAGAAACTCAGTCTCCTATCAATTAAAACATGCTCTCTTGCTGTTCAAAAAAAAAATATATTCTTATCCTGGAACCCACTATCCAATTGTATTGAATATAAGGCCTGATCTTCCTACATACAGATTAGATTCTTGCCAAAAAAACGAGTCAATTTGTGGCTGATATACTCAATCTTTTTGGTTCAGATATGAGTATAAAAACTATCACATACAACACACCCATGTCTGTATTTCCTCATTTGTGCATAACCTCCTGCACATTCCGCAAACTAAAGTACCGCCAAATAGCTAGAGGGTTGTTAAGGGGTTGATTGATGGTTACACTAGCATTACCTTGTAATGCCTGAGAAATACAAAAAGAAAAGGTCATTTCTGATTGAGCCGACAGTGTTTGCCGTGAATGCGGTCTCCGCCAACGTGGGAACATTGCTCTTTACATTTCAATTGGGCTTTAGCTCGTAATTTCCGTGATAGGGATTGAATAGAACCATAAGTGCATCTTGAATTAGAATTGAATCAACACAATCTTGAGTTAAAAATCTTTCCACTTGAAGGATTAAAATGGAATATCAAAGAAATACAATACCATAAATTACAAACAAGAGGACAGAGAAACGCTGATAACAATACCGCCCTAGCAAGCAAAAAGGCAGTAACTTCTAATTTGGTCATAAATGAGTTAATTTCATTTTTGCTACATTAAATACATGCTTAATCAGGTGGACCAGTATCCTGCCTCTATTTGTATTGTGTTTTTGGAAAAAAAATTGGGGGTCATATTAGCAGTAACTGCACTAGGTTACTGTGAAACCAAGGTAAATAAAAGACATTTTCCTCAGTTCCTGCCTTTTTTGCTTGGTAGGGCTGAATAGTGAACGCTGTGGGTGAGAAAGAGGAAGCTGTTCCTCTGTTCCTGTTCCTCCCTCAAGGCAACACCAGGAGAAGTATTCTGATTATCCCAGTCACATAATGTTCTCCTCTCTGGGCCTTTGTTATGCCCCTTTAAAACAGAATTTAGAAATGAGTTATTCGTGCGTAGTCTGAAAAGTTTGACACCGGAAATTGTTCCTAGATTTCCTCCAGTCTAATAAACATGTATGTAGTGAACAATATATGTAGGTACTTAACATGTCTGGAAGTCCTGAAGAGATTTTATTACAGTTTGTCAGAAATCTTTCAATTGTGTACTTTAATAACCTATATCATTTATTGATACCTAAGTAAGACAAAAAAACATCCGTGGCGGAAAGTGAGATTGGTTGCTTGTCTATTGTTATCTAGTGGGTATTATTTGGCAAGCTTTGTTATTAAAGCTAGCTATCTCTGTTAAAGGCATCAAGCCAGCGATGTGGAGTTAGATAATGCAGGGACAACCCGTTGGTTGTTCTGGTTTGTCTGTTAACCGGATGGAGGGTACCACGTCAGACTGCATCAGTCAGTTAACTAAGTTACACAAGCTGAGGATCAGATATTTCCACTAGAGCTTCGCTCACTGCTGTAATGGCGCCGGAGAGGATGCCTGACATTTTTTGGGCTCCTAACCAACCGTGCTATTTTGTTCGTTTTTTCACATTGTTTGTACAGCATGTTTCGGCTACCGTCTCGTTTGACCGGAAAGAGCTTCTGGACATCAGAACAACGATTACACCCCTTGAATTGGACAAATCATTTTTCTTTAATGAGTCAGACGAGAGGGATTTACTCCAGACACCCGAACATGCCCTCATCCCCTTCATTCGCAGGAGAAAGATACAGAGATTTTGCGGAAGGAGATCCGGGTGCCCTGTGAGGATCAGGCGATGAGCGGCTAATCTGCCTTTGCCATCTGTACTATTGACCTAGTGGGTGGGGACTTTAATGCAGGGAAACTTCAATCTGGTTTACCTCATTTCTATCAGCATGTTAAGTGCAACCAGAGGGAAAAAACTCTAGACCACCTTTACTCCACACACAAAAACGCATACAAAGCTCTCCCTCACCCTCCATTTGGAAAATCTAACCATAATTCTATCTGCCTGATTGCTGCTTACAACCAAAAATTAAAGCAGGAAGCACCGGTGACTAGATAAATAAATAAGTGGTCAGGTGAAGCAGATGCTAAGCTACAGGACTGTTTAGCTAGCACAGACTGGATGATTCCTCCGATGGCATTGAGGAGTCCACCACATCAGTCACTGGATTCATCAATAAGTGCATTGATGACGTCGTCCCCACAGTAGCTGTACGTACATACCCCAACCAAAAGCCACGGAGCTAAAGTGTAGAGCTGCAGCTTTCAAGGAGCGGGACTCCAACCCGGAAGCGTATAAGAAATCCCGCTATGCCCTCCGATGAACCATCAAACAGGCAAAGCATCAATACAGGACTAAGATCGAATCGTCCTACACCGGCGCCGATGCTAGTCGGATGTGGCAGGGCTTGGAAACTATTACAGACTACAAAGGGAAGCACAGCTGAGAGCTGCAAAGTGAAGTGAGCTAAATTACTTCTATGCTCGCTTCGAGGCAAATAACACTGAAACATGCATGAGAGCATCAGCTGTTCCGGACGACTGTGTGATCACGCTCTCCGTAGCCGATGTGAGTAAGACCTTTAAACAGGTCAACATTCACAAGGCCGCAGGGCTAGACGGATTACCAGGACGTGTACTCTGAGCATGTACTGTACTGTAATACCAACATGTTTCAAGCAGACCACCATAGTTCCTGTGCCCAGGAACACTAAGGTAACCTGCCTAAATGACTACCAAACCGTAGCACTCACATCTGTAGCCATGAAGTGCTTTGAACGGCTGGTCATGGCTTACATCAACACCATTTTCCCAGAAACCCTAGACCCACTCCAATTTGCATACCGCCCCAACAGATCCACAGATGATGCAATCTCTATTGCACTCCACACTGTCCTTTCACACCTGGATAAAAGGAACTCCTATGTGAGAATGCTATTCATTGACTACAGCTCAGCATTCAACACTATAGTGCCCTCAAAGCTCATCACTAAGTTAAGGACCCTTGGGCTAAACACCTCCCTCTGCAACTGGATCCTGGACTTCCTGATGGGCCGCCCCCAGATGGTAAGGGTAGGCAACAACACAACCGCCACTCTGATTGTCAACACGAGGGCCCCTCAGGGGTGCAGGCTCTGTCCCCTCCTGTACTCCATGTTCACTCATAACTGCACAGCCAGGCACGACTCCAACACCATCATTAAGTTTACAAATGACACAACAGAGGTACGGCCTGATCACCAACAACGACGAGACAGACTATAGAGAGGAGGTCAGAGACCTGACCGTTTGGTGCAAGGACACCAACCTCTCCCTCAACGTGATCAAGACAAAGGAGATGATTGTGGACTACAGGAAAAGGAGGACCAAGCACGCCCCCATTGTTATCGACGGGGCTGTATTGGAGCAGGTTCAAGTCCCTTGGCGTCCACATCACCAACAAACGAACATGGTCCAAGCACAACAAGACAGTAATGAAGAGGGCAAGACAAAACCTATTCCCCCTCAGGAGACTGAAAATATTTGTCATGGGTCCCTAGATCCTCAAAAGGTTCTACAGCTGCACCATCGAGAGCATCCTGACGGGTTGCATCACTGCCTGGTATGGCAACTGCTCGGCCTCTGACCGTAAGGCACTACAGAGGGTAGTGCGAATGACCCAGTACATCACTGGGTCCAAGCTTCCTGCCATCCAGGACCTCTTTACCAGGCGGTGTTAGAGGAAGGCCCTAAAAATTGTCTAAGTCTCCAGCCACCCTAGTCATAGACTGTTCCCTCTGCTACGGCACGGCAAGCGATTCCGGAGTGGTCCAAGTCTAGGTCCAAGAGGCTTCTAAACAGCTTCTACCCCCAAGCCATAAGACTCCTGAACATCTAATCAAATGGCCACACAGACTATTTGAATTGCCCCCCCCCCCCCCCGCCCCCGTCTTTTACGCTGCTGCTCCTCTCGGTTATTATCTATGCATAGTCACTTGAAAACCTTTACCTACATGTACATATTACCTCAATTACCTCGACTAACCGGTTCCCCCGCACATTGACTGTGTACCGGTACCCCCTGTATATAGCCATGCTATTGTTATTTTACTGCTGCTCTTTAATTATTTGTTATTTTTATTTCTTACTTTTTTAGGTATTTTTCTTAAAACTGTGATGTTGGTTAAGGGCTTGTAAGTAAGCATTTCACTGTAAGGTCTACACCTTTTGTATTCAGCATTTCACTGTAAGGTCTACCCCTTTTGTATTCGGCGCAAGTGACAAATACAAGTTGATTTGATTGGCTCTTTTTTATAAGGTAGAGTTATAGTTTTAAGCTATTGATAATTAAACAAAACTCTGCTTGCCTCCTTCAACTGGCCACATTGTTTTAATACTTCATGAATGCTAATTCATTTAGGAGGAGACCAGACTGAGCCAATCCCCCAGTTGTATGAAGTGACAATGAGTCGAAGTCAAATTGAATTATCCTCCCTCTGTTTCATGGCTCTCTCTACCCTTCCTCCTCCCTCTGTTTCATGGCCCTCCCTACCCCTCCTCCTCCCTCTGTTTCATGGCCCTCCCAACCCCTCCTCCTCCCTCTGTTTCATGGCCCTCCCTACCCCTCCTCCTCCAACTGTTTCAAGGCCCCCCAACCCCTCCTCCTCCCTCTGTTTCATGGCCCTCCCTACCCCTCCTCCTCCCTCTGTTTCATGGCCCTCCCAACCCCTCCTCCTCCCTCTGTTTCATGGCCCTCCCTACCCCTCCTCCTCCCTCTGTTTCATGGCCCTCCCTACCCCTCCTCCTCCCTCTGTTTCATGGCCCTCCCAACCCCTCCTCCTCTCTCTGTTTCATGACCCTCCCTACCCCTCCTCCTCCCCCTGTTTCATGACCCTCCCAACCCCTCCTCCTCCCTCTGTTTCATGGCCCTCCCTACCCCTCCTCCTCCCTCTGTTTCATGGCCCTCCCTACCCCTCCTCCTCTCTCTGTTTCATGGCCCTCCCTACCCCTCCTCCTCCCTCTGTTTCATGACCCTCCCAACCCCTCCTCCTCTCTCTGTTTCATGGCCCTCCCAACCCCTCCTCCTCTCTCTGTTTCATGGCCCTCCCAACCCCTCCTCCTCTCTCTGTTTCATGACCCTCCCAACCCCTCCTCCTCCCTCTGTTTCATGGCCCTCCCAACCCCTCCTCCTCTCTCTGTTTCATGGCCCTCCCAACCCCTCCTCCTCTCTCTGTTTCATGGCCCTCCCTACCCCTCCTCCTCCCTCTTTTTCATGACCCTCCCAACTCCTCCTCCTCCTCTCTCTGTTTCATGGCCCTCCCAACCCCTCCTCCTCTCTCTGTTTCATGGCCCTCCCTACCCCTCCCTCTGTTTCATGGCGCTCCCTACCCCTCCCTCTGTTTCATGGCTCTCCCTACCCCTCCTCCTCCCTCTGTTTCATGGCCCTCCCTACCAATCCTCCTCCCTCGGATTCATGGCTCTCCCTACCCCTCCTCCTCCCTCTGTTTCATGGCTCTCCCTACCCCTCCTCCTCCCTCGGATTCATGGCTCTCCCTACCCATCCTCCTCCCTCTGGTTCATTGCCCTCCTAAACCCTCCTCCTCCCCAACTATTTCATGGCTCTCTCTACCCCTCCTCCTCCCTCTGTTTCATGCCCCTCCCTAACCCTCTTCCCTCTGTTTCATGCCCCTCCCTACCCCTCTTCCCTCTGTTTCATGACCCTCCCTACCCCTCCTCCTCCCTCTGTTTCATGACCCTCCCAACCCCTCCTCCTCACTCTGTTTCATGGCCCTCCCTACCCCTCCTCCTCTCTCTGTTTCATGGCCCTCCCTACCCCTCCTCCTCTCTCTGTTTTATGACCCTCCCCACCCCTCCTCCTCTCTCTGTTTCATGGCCCTCCCAACCCCTTCTCCTCTCTCTGTTTCAAGGCCCTCCCAACCCCTCCTCCTCTCTCTGTTCCATGGCCCTCCCTACCCCTCCTCCTCTCTCTGTTTCATGGCCCTCCCTACCCCTCCTCCTCTCTCTGTTTCAAGGCCCCCCAACCCCTCCTCCTCCCTCCGTTTCATGACCCTCCCTACCCCTCCTCCTCCCTCTTTTTCATGGCCCTCCCAACTCCTCCTCCTCCTCTCTCTGTTTCAAGGCCCCCCAACTCCTCCTCCTCCCTCTGTTTCAAGGCCCCCCAACCCCTCCTCCTCTCTCTGTTTCATGACCCTCCCTACCCCTCCTCCTCTCTCTTTTTCATGGCCCTCCCAACTCCTCCTCCTCCTCTCTCTGTTTCATGGCCCTCCCAACCCCTCCTCCTCCCTCTGTTTCATGGCCCTCCCAACTCCTCCTCCTCCTCTCTCTGTTTCAAGGCCCCCCAACCCCTCCTCCTCTCTCTGTTTCATGACCCTCCCTACCCCTCCTCCTCTCTCTGTTTCATGACCCTCCCAACCCCTCCTCCTCCCTCTGTTTCATGACCCTCCCAACCCCTCCTCCTCTCTCTGTTTCAAGGCCCCCCAACCCCTCCTCCTCCCTCTGTTTCATGACCCTCCCTACCCCTCCTCCTCCCTCTGTTTCATGACCCTCCCTACCCCTCCTCCTCCCTCTGTTTCATGACCCTCCCAACCCCTCCTCCTCCTCCCTCTGTTTCATGACCCTCCCTACCCCTCCTCCTCCCTCTGTTTCATGACCCTCCCTACCCCTCCTCCTCCCTCTTTTTCATGGCCCTCCCAACTCCTCCTCCTCCTCTCTCTGTTTCAAGGCCCCCCAACCCCTCCTCCTCCCTCTGTTTCATGGCCCTCCCAACCCCTCCTCCTCTCTCTGTTTCATGACCCTCCCAACTCCTCCTCCTCCCTCTTTTTCATGGCCCTCCCAACTCCTCCTCCTCCTCTCTCTGTTTCAAGACCCCCAACCCCTCATCCTCCCTCTGTTTCATGGCCCTCCCAACCCCTCATCCTCTCTCTGTTTCATGGCCCTCCCAACCCCTCCTCCTCCCTCTGTTTCATGGCCCTCCCTACCCCTCCTCCTCCTCCCTCTGTTTCATGGCCCTCCCAACCCCTCCTCCTCTCTCTGTTTCAAGGCCCCCCAACCCCTCCTCTTCCCTCTGTTTCATGACCCTCCCAACCCCTCCTCCTCTCTCTGTTTCATGGCCCTCCCAACCCCTCCTCCTCTCTCTGTTTCATGACCCTCCCTACCCCTCCTCCTCTCTCTGTTTCATGGCCCTCCCAACCCCTCCTCCTCTCTCTGTTTCATGACCCTCCCTACCCCTCCTCCTCTCTCTGTTTCATGGCCCTCCCAACCCCTCCTCCTCCCTCTGTTTCATATCCCTCCCAACCCCTCCTCCTCCCTCTGTTTCATGACCCTCCCAACCCCTCTTCCCTCTGTTTCATGACCCTCCCAACCCCTCTTCCCTCTGTTTCATGGCCCTCCCAACCCCTCCTCCTCTCTCTGTTTCATGGCCCTCCCAACCCCTCCTCCTCTCTCTGTTTCATGGCCCTCCCAACCCCTCCTCCTCTCTCTGTTTCATGACCCTCCCAACCCTTCCTCCTCTCTCTGTTTCATGGCCCTCCCAACCCCTCCTCCTCTCTCTGTTTCATATCCCTCCCAACCCCTCCTCCTCTCTCTGTTTCATGGCCCTCCCAACCCTTCCTCCTCTCTCTGTTTCATGGCCCTCCCTACCCCTCCTCCTCTCTCTGTTTCATGACCCTCCCAACCCCTCCTCCTCTCTCTTTTTCATGACCCTCCCAACTCCTCCTCCTCCTCTCTCTGTTTCATGACCCTCCCAACCCCTCCTCCTCTCTCTGTTTCATTACCCTCCCTACTCCCCTCCTCTCTCTGTTTCATTACCCTCCCTACTCCCCTCCTCTCTCTGTTTCATGGCCCTCCCAACCCCTCCTCCTCTCTCTGTTTCATGACCCTCCCAACACCTCCTCCTCTCTCTGTTTCATTACCCTCCCTACTCCCCTCCTCTCTCTGTTTCATGGCCCTCCCAACACCTCCTCCTCCCTCTACACCCTGAGCCTTCCCCTCCCAATGTACTTTTTTCCCTCACCAGCAGTCTCTGAACAGTGTTACATTGCACAGCCTTAGTTTTAACTCTCTGCCTGCAGAGAGATTTTCAGTGCATGAAAATGACTTTGGTACTTGACGTTTTAAGAGAGAGATGAAGAAACATTTCCCAAGTGCAGAATCCTCCAGATAAGACGCAGGATTCCTCCAGATAAGAGGCAGGATTCCTCCATATAAGAGGCAGTATTCCTCCAGAGAAGAGGCAGGATTCCGCCAGAGAAGAGGCAGGAATCCTCCAGAGAATAGGCAGGATTCCCCCAGATAAGACGCAGGATTCCTCCAGATAAGAGGCAGGATTCCTCCAGAGAAGAGTCACTATTACTCCAGATAAGAGGCAGGATTCCTCCAGGGAATGTGTCTTGACATGTTCTGCCTTTTAAGTCTTCTCTTCAAAGTTAAGGAGTCAGGAACAGATCCTTTTGAAGGCTCCTAATCTGGAATCTTAAAAAAATAATATTGATTGTCCTGATCTTGTCACACACTCTCCTTTTCCACTAATATGATAGGCTACATCAGTAATGTGATAGGCTATATCAGTAATGTGATAGGCTACATCAGTAATGTGATAGGCTACATCAGTAATGTGATAGGCTACATCAGTAATGTGATAGGCTACATCAGTATTGTGATAGGCTACATCAGTAATGTGATAGGCTACATCAGTATTGTGATAGGCTACATCAGTAATGTGATAGGCTACATCAGTAATGTGATAGGCTACATCAGTAATGTGATAGGCTACATCAGTAATGTGATAGGCTACATCAGTAATGTGATAGGCTACATCAGTAATGTGATAGGCTACATCAGTAATGTGATAGGCTATATCAGTAATGTGATAGGCTACATCAGTAATGTGATAGGCTATATCAGCAATGTGATAGGCTATATCAGCAATGTGATAGGCCACATCATGTTTACAATGGGGGGGAAACAAATAAAATAGTGTCTATGTTAATCTGATGGTACAGGTGGCAGGTCAAATCTAATGAGGAGAATGACCGTACTGTACATGTCTATATCCAGAATAACTTCCGTACTGTACATGTCTATATCCAGAATAACTACCGTACTGTACATGTCTATATCCAGAATAACTACCGTACTGTACATGTATATATCCAGAATAACTACCATACTGTACATGTCTATATCCAGAATAACTACCGTACTGTACATGTATATATCCAGAATAACTACCGTACTGTACATGTATATATCCAGAATAACTACCGTACTGTACATGTCTATATCCAGAATAACTACCGTACTGTACATGTCTATATCCAGAATAACTACCATACTGTACTGGACATGTCTATATACAGAATAACTACCGTACTGTACATGTCTATATCCAGAATAACTGCCGTACTGTACTGTACATGTCTATATCCAGAATAACTACCGTACTGTACTGTATGTGTCTATATCCAGAATAACTACCGTACTGTACATGTCTATATCCAGAATAACTTCCGTACTGTACATGTCTATATCCAGAATAACTACCGTACTGTACATGTCTATATCCAGAATAACTACCGTACTGTACATGTATATATCCAGAATAACTACCATACTGTACATGTCTATATCCAGAATAACTACCGTACTGTACATGTATATATCCAGAATAACTACCGTACTGTACATGTATATATCCAGAATAACTACCGTACTGTACATGTCTATATCCAGAATAACTACCGTACTGTACATGTCTATATCCAGAATAACTACCGTACTGTACTGGACATGTCTATATACAGAATAACTACCGTACTGTACATGTCTATATCCAGAATAACTGCCGTACTGTACTGTACATGTCTATATCCAGAATAACTACCGTACTGTACTGTATGTGTCTATATCCAGAATAACTACCGTACTGTACATGTCTACATCCAGAATAACTACCGTACTGTACATGTCTATATCCAGAATAACTACCGTACTGTACATGTCTATATCCAGAATAACTACCGTACTGTACATGTCTATATCCAGAATAACTACCGTACTGTACATGTCTATATCCAGAATAACTTCCGTACTGTACTGTATGTGTCTATATCCAGAATAACTACCGTACTGTACTGTACATGTCTATATCCAGAATAACTTCCGTACTGTACTGTATGTGTCTATATCCAGAATAACTACTGTACTGTACATGTCTATATCCAGAATAACTACCGTACTGTACTGTATGTGTCTATATCCAGAATAACTACCGTACTGTACATGTCTATATCCAGAATAACTACCGTACTGTACATGTCTATATCCAGAATAACTACCGTACTGTACTGTATGTGTCTATATCCAGAATAACTACCGTACTGTACATGTCTATATCCAGAATAACTACCTTACTGTACATGTCTATATCCAGAATAACTACCGTACTGTACATGTCTATATCCAGAATAACTACCGTACTGTACATGTCTATATCCAGAATAACTACTGTACTGTACATGTCTATATCCAGAATAACTACTGTACTGTACATGTCTATATCCAGAATAACTACCGTACTGTACTGTACATGTCTATATCCAGAATAACTTCCGTACTGTACTGTATGTGTCTATATCCAGAATAACTACCGTACTGTACATGTCTATATCCAGAATAACTACCGTACTGTACTGTATGTGTCTATATCCAGAATAACTACCGTACTGTACATGTCTATATCCAGAATAACTACCGTACTGTACATGTCTATATCCAGAATAACTACCGTACTGTACTGTATGTGTCTATATCCAGAATAACTACCGTACTGTACATGTCTATATCCAGAATAACTACCTTACTGTACATGTCTATATCCAGAATAACTACCGTACTGTACTGGACATGTCTATATACAGAATAACTACCGTACTGTACATGTCTATATCCAGAATAACTACCGTACTGTACATGTCTATATCCAGAATAACTACCGTACTGTACATGTATATATCCAGAATAACTACCATACTGTACATGTCTATATCCAGAATAACTACCGTACTGTACATGTCTATATCCAGAATAACTGCCGTACTGTACTGTACATGTCTATATCCAGAATAACTACCGTACTGTACTGTATGTGTCTATATCCAGAATAACTACCGTACTGTACATGTCTATATCCAGAATAACTTCCGTACTGTACATGTCTATATCCAGAATAACTACCGTACTGTACATGTCTATATCCAGAATAACTACCGTACTGTACATGTATATATCCAGAATAACTACCATACTGTACATGTCTATATCCAGAATAACTACCGTACTGTACATGTATATATCCAGAATAACTACCGTACTGTACATGTATATATCCAGAATAACTACCGTACTGTACATGTCTATATCCAGAATAACTACCGTACTGTACATGTCTATATCCAGAATAACTACCGTACTGTACTGGACATGTCTATATACAGAATAACTACCGTACTGTACATGTCTATATCCAGAATAACTGCCGTACTGTACTGTACATGTCTATATCCAGAATAACTACCGTACTGTACTGTATGTGTCTATATCCAGAATAACTACCGTACTGTACATGTCTACATCCAGAATAACTACCGTACTGTACATGTCTATATCCAGAATAACTACCGTACTGTACATGTCTATATCCAGAATAACTACCGTACTGTACATGTCTATATCCAGAATAACTACCGTACTGTACATGTCTATATCCAGAATAACTTCCGTACTGTACTGTATGTGTCTATATCCAGAATAACTACCGTACTGTACTGTACATGTCTATATCCAGAATAACTTCCGTACTGTACTGTATGTGTCTATATCCAGAATAACTACTGTACTGTACATGTCTATATCCAGAATAACTACCGTACTGTACTGTATGTGTCTATATCCAGAATAACTACCGTACTGTACATGTCTATATCCAGAATAACTACCGTACTGTACATGTCTATATCCAGAATAACTACCGTACTGTACTGTATGTGTCTATATCCAGAATAACTACCGTACTGTACATGTCTATATCCAGAATAACTACCTTACTGTACATGTCTATATCCAGAATAACTACCGTACTGTACATGTCTATATCCAGAATAACTACCGTACTGTACATGTCTATATCCAGAATAACTACTGTACTGTACATGTCTATATCCAGAATAACTACTGTACTGTACATGTCTATATCCAGAATAACTACCGTACTGTACTGTACATGTCTATATCCAGAATAACTTCCGTACTGTACTGTATGTGTCTATATCCAGAATAACTACCGTACTGTACATGTCTATATCCAGAATAACTACCGTACTGTACTGTACATGTCTATATCCAGAATAACTACCGTACTGTACATGTCTATATCCAGAATAACTACCGTACTGTACATGTCTATATCCAGAATAACTACCGTACTGTACTGTATGTGTCTATATCCAGAATAACTACCGTACTGTACATGTCTATATCCAGAATAACTACCTTACTGTACATGTCTATATCCAGAATAACTACCGTACTGTACTGGACATGTCTATATACAGAATAACTACCGTACTGTACATGTCTATATCCAGAATAACTACCGTACTGTACATGTCTATATCCAGAATAACTACCGTACTGTACATGTATATATCCAGAATAACTACCATACTGTACATGTCTATATCCAGAATAACTACCGTACTGTACATGTCTATATCCAGAATAACTACCTTACTGTACATGTCTGTATCCAGAATAACTACCGTACTGTACATGTCTATATCCAGAATAACTACTGTACTGTACATGTCTATATCCAGAATAACTACTGTACTGTACATGTCTATATCCAGAATAACTACCGTACTGTACTGTATGTGTCTATATCCAGTGCTCATTGCAGTTGCTGCCTATCATTAAGCATTGAGTCACAGTATTGTATATAATTGGGACCCTATTGCAAGTAAAGAGAGAATATTTCACCTCACGACCAAGAAGATAAGATGCCCCATTGTAATTTGCACCTGGCGAATCACATGACCCATAACTCACAAGGCATTGGAAGTACCTATATAAGCAGGAGATCATTTCTGTCGGCATCCAAAGATCATCCAACTTGAATAAACGCTTGGCGGTAAGGACGACAGCAGTGGTGTAGTCCACGGTGACATGGGTATCACGTATTATTGATATCTACATATCGCATTGATGTGAATCACACTGCTGCTCTCTCATTTAGCTATTTGTGCCTTTACGGATTGTGGTTGTTGTGGATGTCTGTTCAGAAATCTAAATCTGTATTTGAACACAGAAATGGTTGAATTCAAGAAGTTTAAGCTGCCTATCAATCAATGTTTTTGAAACCAGTGGACAGCCAGTGAAAACCGTGCTCTTGCAACAGCTGCATAGTGCAGATCCCGGCCTATAGAATAACAGCTGCATAGTGCAGATCCCAGACTATAGAATAACAGCTGCATAGTGCAGATCCCAGCCTATGGAATAATAGTGGGGGTTTTATTGCTCAATCTAATTCATGATGATAAAAAAAATTATCCACAGGCCTAATGGAAACCTGATCAAACTCACACACTTTGAACAGGCTTGTAGCTGTATGGTACTTGAACAGGGTTAAGCTGTATGGTACTTGAACAGGGTTAAGCTGTATGGTACTTGAACAGGATTGTAGCTGTATGGTACTTGAACAGGGTTAAGCTGTATGGTACTTGAACAGGGTTAAGCTGTATGGTACTTGAACAGGGTTAAGCTGTATGGTACTTGAACAGGGTTAAGCTGTATGGTACTTGAACAGGGTTAAGCTGTATGGTACTTGAACAGGGTTAAGCTGTATGGTACTTGAACAGGGTTGTAGCTGTATGGTATTTGAACAGGGTTAAGCTGTATGGTACTTGAACAGGGTTAAGCTGTATGGTACTTGAACAGGGTTGTAGCTGTATGCTACTTGAACAGGGTTAAGCTGTATGGTACTTGAACAGGGTTAAGCTGTATGGTACTTGAACAGGGTTAAGCTGTATGGTACTTGAACAGGGTTAAGCTGTATGGTACTTGAACAGGGTTAAGCTGTATGGTACTTGAACAGGGTTAAGCTGTATGGTACTTGAACAGGGTTAAGCTGTATGGTACTTGAACAGGGTTGTAGCTGTATGGTATTTGAACAGGGTTAAGCTGTATGGTACTTGAACAGGGTTAAGCTGTATGGTACTTGAACATGGTTAAGCTGTATGGTACTTGAACAGGGTTAAGCTGTATGGTACTTGAACAGGGTTAAGCTGTATGGTACTTGAACAGGGTTGTAGCTGTATGCTACTTGAACAGGGTTAAGCTGTATGGTACTTGAACAGGGTTAAGCTGTATGGTACTTGAACAGGGTTAAGCTGTATGGTACTTGAACAGGGTTAAGCTGTATGGTACTTGAACAGGGTTAAGCTGTATGGTACTTGAACAGGATTGTAGCTGTATGGTACTTGAACAGGGTTAAGCTGTATGGTACTTGAACAGGGTTGTAGCTGTATGGTACTTGAACAGGGTTAAGCTGTATGGTACTTGAACAGGGTTGTAGCTGTATGGTACTTGAACAGGGTTAAGCTGTATGGTACTTGAACAGGGTTAAGCTGTATGGTACTTGAACAGGGTTAAGCTGTATGGTACTTGAACAGGGTTAAGCTGTATGGTACTTGAACAGGGTTAAGCTGTATGGTACTTGAACAGGATTGTAGCTGTATGGTACTTGAACAGGGTTAAGCTGTATGGTACTTGAACAGGGTTAAGCTGTACGGTACTTGAACAGGGTTAAGCTGTATGGTACTTGAACAGGATTGTAGCTGTATGGTACTTGAACAGGGTTAAGCTGTATGGTACTTGAACAAGGTTAAGCTGTATGGTACTTGAACAGGGTTAAGCTGTATGGTAACTGAACAGGATTGTAGCTGTATGGTACTTGAACAGGGTTAAGCTGTATGGTACTTGAACAAGGTTAAGCTGTATGGTACTTGAACAGGGTTAAGCTGTATGGTAACTGAACAGGATTGTAGCTGTATGGTACTTGAACAGGGTTAAGCTGTATGGTACTTGAACAGGGTTAAGCTGTATGGTACTTGAACAGGATTGTAGCTGTATGGTACTTGAACAGGGTTAAGCTGTATGGTACTTGAACAGGGTTAAGCTGTATGGTACTTGAACAGGGTTAAGCTGTATGGTACTTGAACAGGGTTAAGCTGTATGGTACTTGAACAAGGTTAAGCTGTATGGTACTTGAACAAGGTTAAGCTGTATGGTACTTGAACAGGGTTAAGCTGTATGGTACTTGAACAGGGTTAAGCTGTATGGTACTTGAACAGGGTTAAGCTGTATGGTACTTGAACAGGGTTAAGCTGTATGGTACTTGAACAGGGTTAAGCTGTATGGTACTTGAACAGGGTTAAGCTGTATGGTACTTGAACAGGGTTAAGCTGTATGGTACTAGAACAGGGTTAAGCTGTATGGTACTTGAACAGGGTTAAGCTGTATGGTACTTGAACAGGGTTAAGCTGTATGGTACTTGAACAGGGTTAAGCTGTATGGTACTTGAACAGGGTTAAGCTGTTTGGTACTTGAACAGGGTTAAGCTGTATGGTACTTGAACAGGGTTAAGCTGTATGGTACTTGAACAGGGTTAAGCTGTATGGTACTTGAACAGGGTTAAGCTGTATGGTACTTGAACAGGGTTAAGCTGTATGGTACTTGAACAGGGTTAAGCTGTATGGTACTTGAACAGGGTTAAGGTGTATGGTACTTGAACAGGGTTAAGCTGTATGGTACTTGAACAGGGTTAAGCTGTATGGTACTTGAACAGGGTTAAGCTGTTTGGTACTTGAACAGGGTTAAGCTGTATGGTACTTGAACAGGGTTAAGCTGTATGGTACTTGAACAGGGTTAAGCTGTATGGTACTTGAACAGGGTTAAGCTGTATGGTACTTGAACAGGGATAAGCTGTATGGTACTTGAACAGGGTTAAGCTGTATGGTACTTGAACAGGGTTAAGCTGTATGGTACTTGAACAGGGTTAAGCTGTATGGTACTTGAACAGGGATAAGCTGTATGGTACTTGAACAGGGTTAAGCTGTATGGTACTTGAACAGGGTTAAGCTGTATGGTACTTGAACAGGGTTAAGCTGTATGGTACTTGAACAGGGTTAAGCTGTATGGTACTTGAACAGGATTGTAGCTGTATGGTACTTGAACAGGGTTAAGCTGTATGGTACTTGAACAGGGTTGTAGCTGTATGGTACTTGAACAGGGTTAAGCTGTATGGTACTTGAACAGGGTTGTAGCTGTATGGTACTTGAACAGGGTTAAGCTGTATGGTACTTGAACAGGGTTAAGCTGTATGGTACTTGAACAGGGTTAAGCTGTATGGTACTTGAACAGGGTTAAGCTGTATGGTACTTGAACAGGGTTGTAGCTGTATGGTACTTGAACAGGGTTAAGCTGTATGGTACTTGAACAAGGTTAAGCTGTATGGTACTTGAACAGGGTTAAGCTGTATGGTAACTGAACAGGATTGTAGCTGTATGGTACTTGAACAGGGTTAAGCTGTATGGTACTTGAACAAGGTTAAGCTGTATGGTACTTGAACAGGGTTAAGCTGTATGGTAACTGAACAGGATTGTAGCTGTATGGTACTTGAACAGGGTTAAGCTGTATGGTACTTGAACAGGGTTAAGCTGTATGTTACTTGAACAGGATTGTAGCTGTATGGTACTTGAACAGGGTTAAGCTGTATGGTACTTGAACAGGGTTAAGCTGTATGGTACTTGAACAGGGTTAAGCTGTATGGTACTTGAACAGGGTTAAGCTGTATGGTACTTGAACAAGGTTAAGCTGTATGGTACTTGAACAAGGTTAAGCTGTATGGTACTTGAACAGGGTTAAGCTGTATGGTACTTGAACAGGGTTAAGCTGTATGGTACTTGAACAGGGTTAAGCTGTATGGTACTTGAACAGGGTTAAGCTGTATGGCA
Source organism: Salvelinus namaycush (assembly GCF_016432855.1). Classification (NCBI taxonomy): domain Eukaryota; kingdom Metazoa; phylum Chordata; class Actinopteri; order Salmoniformes; family Salmonidae; genus Salvelinus; species Salvelinus namaycush. The sequence continues at coordinate 28,368,458 of NC_052323.1, forward strand.
CTTGAACAGGGTTAAGCTGTATGGTACTTGAACAGGGTTAAGCTGTATGGTACTTGAACAGGGTTAAGCTGTATGGTACTAGAACAGGGTTAAGCTGTATGGTACTTGAACAGGGTTAAGCTGTATGGTACTTGAACAGGGTTAAGCTGTATGGTACTTGAACAGGGTTAAGCTGTATGGTACTTGAACAGGGTTAAGCTGTATGGTACTTGAACAGGGTTAAGCTGTTGGTACTTGAACAGGGTTAAGCTGTATGGTACTTGAACAGGGTTAAGCTGTATGGTACTTGAACAGGGTTAAGCTGTATGGTACTTGAACAGGGTTAAGCTGTATGGTACTTGAACAGGGTTAAGCTGTATGGTACTTGAACAGGGTTAAGCTGTATGGTACTTGAACAGGGTTAAGCTGTATGGTACTTGAACAGGGTTAAGCTGTATGGTACTTGAACAGGGTTAAGCTGTATGGTACTTGAACAGGGTTAAGCTGTTTGGTACTTGAACAGGGTTAAGCTGTATGGTACTTGAACAGGGTTAAGCTGTATGGTACTTGAACAGGGTTAAGCTGTATGGTACTTGAACAGGGTTAAGCTGTATGGTACTTGAACAGGGATAAGCTGTATGGTACTTGAACAGGGTTAAGCTGTATGGTACTTGAACAGGGTTAAGCTGTATGGTACTTGAACAGGGTTAAGCTGTATGGTACTTGAACAGGGTTAAGCTGTATGGTACTTGAACAGGGTTAAGCTGTATGGTACTTGAACAGGGTTAAGCTGTATGGTACTTGAACAGGGTTAAGCTGTATGGTACTTGAACAGGGTTAAGCTGTATGGTACTTGAACAGGGTTAAGCTGTATGGTACTTGAACAGGGTTAAGCTGTATGGTACTTGAACAGGGATAAGCTGTATGGTACTTGAACAGGGTTAAGCTGTATGGTACTTGAACAGGGTTAAGCTGTATGGTACTTGAACAGGGATAAGCTGTATGGTACTTGAACAGGGTTAAGCTGTATGGTAACTGAACAGGGTTAAGCTGTATGGTACTTGAACAGGGTTAAGCTGTATGGTACTTGAACAGGGTTAAGCTGTATGGTACTTGAACAGGGTTAAGCTGTATGGTACTTGAACAGGGTTAAGCTGTATGGTACTTGAACAGGGATAAGCTGTATGGTACTTGAACAGGGTTAAGCTGTATGGTACTTGAACAGGGTTAAGCTGTATGGTACTTGAACAGGGTTAAGCTGTATGGTACTTGAACAGGGTTAAGCTGTATGGTACTTGAACAGGGTTAAGCTGTATGGTACTTGAACAGGGTTAAGCTGTATGGTACTTGAACAGGGTTAAGCTGTATGGTACTTGAACAGGGTTAAGCTGTATGGTACTTGAACAGGGTTAAGCTGTATGGTACTTGAACAGGGTTAAGCTGTATGGTAACTGAACAGGGTTAAGCTGTATGGTACTTGAACAGGGATAAGCTGTATGGTACTTGAACAGGGTTAAGCTGTATGGTACTTGAACAGGGTTAAGCTGTATGGTAACTGAACAGGGTTAAGCTGTATGGTACTTGAACAGGGTTAAGCTGTATGGTACTTGAACAGGGTTAAGCTGTATGGTACTTGAACAGGGTTAAGCTGTTTGGTACTTGAACAGGGTTAAGCTGTATGGTACTTGAACAGGGTTAAGCTGTATGGTACTTGAACAGGGTTAAGCTGTATGGTACTTGAACAGGGTTAAGCTGTATGGTACTTGAACAGGGATAAGCTGTATGGTACTTGAACAGGGTTAAGCTGTATGGTACTTGAACAGGGTTAAGCTGTATGGTACTTGAACAGGGTTAAGCTGTATGGTACTTGAACAGGGATAAGCTGTATGGTACTTGAACAGGGTTAAGCTGTATGGTACTTGAACAGGGTTAAGCTGTATGGTACTTGAACAGGGTTAAGCTGTATGGTACTTGAACAGGGTTAAGCTGTATGGTACTTGAACAGGATTGTAGCTGTATGGTACTTGAACAGGGTTAAGCTGTATGGTACTTGAACAGGGTTGTAGCTGTATGGTACTTGAACAGGGTTAAGCTGTATGGTACTTGAACAGGGTTGTAGCTGTATGGTACTTGAACAGGGTTAAGCTGTATGGTACTTGAACAGGGTTAAGCTGTATGGTACTTGAACAGGGTTAAGCTGTATGGTACTTGAACAGGGTTAAGCTGTATGGTACTTGAACAGGGTTAAGCTGTATGGTACTTGAACAGGGTTAAGCTGTATGGTACTTGAACAGGATTGTAGCTGTATGGTACTTGAACAGGGTTAAGCTGTATGGTACTTGAACAGGGTTAAGCTGTACGGTACTTGAACAGGGTTAAGCTGTATGGTACTTGAACAGGATTGTAGCTGTATGGTACTTGAACAGGGTTAAGCTGTATGGTACTTGAACAAGGTTAAGCTGTATGGTACTTGAACAGGGTTAAGCTGTATGGTAACTGAACAGGATTGTAGCTGTATGGTACTTGAACAGGGTTAAGCTGTATGGTACTTGAACAAGGTTAAGCTGTATGGTACTTGAACAGGGTTAAGCTGTATGGTAACTGAACATGATTGTAGCTGTATGGTACTTGAACAGGGTTAAGCTGTATGGTACTTGAACAGGGTTAAGCTGTATGGTACTTGAACAGGATTGTAGCTGTATGGTACTTGTACAGGGTTAAGCTGTATGGTACTTGAACAGGGTTAAGCTGTATGGTACTTGAACAGGGTTAAGCTGTATGGTACTTGAACAGGGTTAAGCTGTATGGTACTTGAACAAGGTTAAGCTGTATGGTACTTGAACAAGGTTAAGCTGTATGGTACTTGAACAGGGTTAAGCTGTATGGTACTTGAACAGGGTTAAGCTGTATGGTACTTGAACAGGGTTAAGCTGTATGGTACTTGAACAGGGTTAAGCTGTATGGCACTTGAACAGGGTTAAGCTGTATGGTACTTGAACAGGGTTAAGCTGTATGGTACTTGAACAGGGTTAAGCTGTATGGTACTAGAACAGGGTTAAGCTGTATGGTACTTGAACAGGGTTAAGCTGTATGGTACTTGAACAGGGTTAAGCTGTATGGTACTTGAACAGGGTTAAGCTGTATGGTACTTGAACAGGGTTAAGCTGTATGGTACTTGAACAGGGTTAAGCTGTATGGTACTTGAACAGGGTTAAGCTGTATGGTACTTGAACAGGGTTAAGCTGTATGGTACTTGAACAGGGTTAAGCTGTATGGTACTTGAACAGGGTTAAGCTGTATGGTACTTGAACAGGGTTAAGCTGTATGGTACTTGAACAGGGTTAAGCTGTATGGTACTTGAACAGGGTTAAGCTGTATGGTACTTGAACAGGGTTAAGCTGTATGGTACTTGAACAGGGTTAAGCTGTATGGTACTTGAACAGGGTTAAGCTGTTTGGTACTTGAACAGGGTTAAGCTGTATGGTACTTGAACAGGGTTAAGCTGTATGGTACTTGAACAGGGTTAAGCTGTATGGTACTTGAACAGGGTTAAGCTGTATGGTACTTGAACAGGGATAAGCTGTATGGTACTTGAACAGGGTTAAGCTGTATGGTACTTGAACAGGGTTAAGCTGTATGGTACTTGAACAGGGTTAAGCTGTATGGTACTTGAACAGGGATAAGCTGTATGGTACTTGAACAGGGTTAAGCTGTATGGTACTTGAACAGGGTTAAGCTGTATGGTACTTGAACAGGGTTAAGCTGTATGGTACTTGAACAGGGTTAAGCTGTATGGTACTTGAACAGGGTTAAGCTGTATGGTACTTGAACAGGGATAAGCTGTATGGTACTTGAACAGGGTTAAGCTGTATGGTACTTGAACAGGGTTAAGCTGTATGGTACTTGAACAGGGATAAGCTGTATGGTACTTGAACAGGGTTAAGCTGTATGGTAACTGAACAGGGTTAAGCTGTATGGTACTTGAACAGGGTTAAGCTGTATGGTACTTGAACAGGGTTAAGCTGTATGGTACTTGAACAGGGTTAAGCTGTATGGTACTTGAACAGGGTTAAGCTGTATGGTACTTGAACAGGGATAAGCTGTATGGTACTTGAACAGGGTTAAGCTGTATGGTACTTAAACAGGGTTAAGCTGTATGGTACTTGAACAGGGTTAAGCTGTATGGTACTTGAACAGGGTTAAGCTGTATGGTACTTGAACAGGGTTAAGCTGTATGGTACTTGAACAGGGTTAAGCTGTATGGTACTTGAACAGGGTTAAGCTGTATGGTACTTGAACAGGGTTAAGCTGTATGGTACTTGAACAGGGTTAAGCTGTATGGTACTTGAACAGGGTTAAGCTGTATGGTAACTGAACAGGGTTAAGCTGTATGGTACTTGAACAGGGATAAGCTGTATGGTACTTGAACAGGGTTAAGCTGTATGGTACTTGAACAGGGTTAAGCTGTATGGTAACTGAACAGGGTTAAGCTGTATGGTACTTGAACAGGGTTAAGCTGTATGGTACTTGAACAGGATTAAGCTGTATGGTACTTGAACAGGGTTAAGCTGTATGGTACTTGAACAGGGTTAAGCTGTATGGTACTTGAACAGGGTTAAGCTGTATGGTACTTGAACAGGGTTAAGCTGTATGGTACTTGAACAGGGTTAAGCTGTATGGTACTTGAACAGGGTTAAGCTGTATGGTACTTGAACAGGGTTAAGCTGTATGGTAACTGAACAGGGTTAAGCTGTATGGTACTTGAACAGGGTTAAGCTGTATGGTAACTGAACAGGGTTAAGCTGTATGGTAACTGAACAGGGTTAAGCTGTATGGTACTTGAACAGGGTTAAGCTGTATGGTACTTGAACAGGGTTAAGCTGTATGGTACTTGAACAGGGTTAAGCTGTATGGTACTTGAACAGGGTTAAGCTGTATGGTACTTGAACAGGGTTAAGCTGTATGGTACCTTGAACAGGGTTAAGCTGTATGGTACTTGAACAGGGTTAAGCTGTATGGTACTTGAACACGGTTAAGCTGTATGGTACTTGAACAGGGTTAAGCTGTATGGTAACTGAACAGGGTTAAGCTGTATGGTACTTGAACAGGGTTAAGCTGTATGGTACTTGAACAGGGTTAAGCTGTATGGTACTTGAACAGGGTTAAGCTGTATGGTACTTGAACAGGGTTAAGCTGTATGGTACTTGAACAGGGATAAGCTGTATGGTACTTGAACAGGGTTAAGCTGTATGGTACTTGAACAGGGTTAAGCTGTATGGTACTTGAACAGGGTTAAGCTGTATGGTACTTGAACAGGGTTAAGCTGTATGGTACTTGAACAGGGTTAAGCTGTATGGTACTTGAACAGGGATAAGCTGTATGGTACTTGAACAGGGTTAAGCTGTATGGTACTTGAACAGGGTTAAGCTGTATGGTACTTGAACAGGGATAAGCTGTATGGTACTTGAACAGGGTTAAGCTGTATGGTAACTGAACAGGGTTAAGCTGTATGGTACTTGAACAGGGTTAAGCTGTATGGTACTTGAACAGGGTTAAGCTGTATGGTACTTGAACAGGGTTAAGCTGTATGGTACTTGAACAGGGTTAAGCTGTATGGTACTTGAACAGGGATAAGCTGTGTGGTACTTGAACAGGGTTAAGCTGTATGGTACTTGAACAGGGTTAAGCTGTATGGTACTTGAACAGGGTTAAGCTGTATGGTACTTGAACAGGGTTAAGCTGTATGGTACTTGAACAGGGTTAAGCTGTATGGTACTTGAACAGGGTTAAGCTGTATGGTACTTGAACAGGGTTAAGCTGTATGGTACTTGAACAGGGTTAAGCTGTATGGTACTTGAACAGGGTTAAGCTGTATGGTAACTGAACAGGGTTAAGCTGTATGGTACTTGAACAGGGATAAGCTGTATGGTACTTGAACAGGGTTAAGCTGTATGGTACTTGAACAGGGTTAAGCTGTATGGTAACTGAACAGGGTTAAGCTGTATGGTACTTGAACAGGGTTAAGCTGTATGGTACTTGAACAGGATTAAGCTGTATGGTACTTGAACAGGGTTAAGCTGTATGGTACTTGAACAGGGTTAAGCTGTATGGTACTTGAACAGGGTTAAGCTGTATGGTACTTGAACAGGGTTAAGCTGTATGGTACTTGAACAGGGTTAAGCTGTATGGTACTTGAAAAGGGTTAAGCTGTATGGTAACTGAACAGGGTTAAGCTGTATGGTACTTGAACAGGGTTAAGCTGTATGGTAACTGAACAGGGTTCAGCTGTATGGTACTTGAACAGGGTTAAGCTGTATGGTACTTGAACAGGGTTAAGCTGTATGGTACTTGAACAGGGTTAAGCTGTATGGTACTTGAACAGGGTTAAGCTGTATGGTACTTGAACAGGGTTAAGCTGTATGGTACTTGAACAGGGTTAAGCTGTATGGTACTTGAACAGGGTTAAGCTGTATGGTACTTGAACAGGGTTAAGCTGTATGGTACTAGAACAGGGTTAAGCTGTATGGTACTTGAACAGGGTTAAGCTGTATGGTACTAGAACAGGGTTAAGCTGTATGGTACTTGAACAGGGTTAAGCTGTATGGTACTAGAACAGGGTTAAGCTGTATGGTACTTGAACAGGGTTAAGCTGTATGGTACTTGAACAAGGTTAAGCTGTATGGTACTTGAACAGGGTTAAGCTGTATGGTACTTGAACAGGGTTAAGCTGTATGGTACTTGAACAGGGTTATAGCTGTATGGTACTTGAACAGGGTTAAGCTGTATGGTAACTGAACAGGGTTAAGCTGTATGGTACTTGAACAGGGTTAAGCTGTATGGTAACTGAACAGGGTTAAGCTGTATGGTACTTGAACAGGGTTATAGCTGTATGGTACTTGAACAGGGTTAAGCTGTATGGTACTTGAACAGGGTTAAGCTGTATGGTACCTGAACAGGGTTAAGCTGTATGGTAACTGAACAGGGTTAAGCTGTATGGTACTTGAACAGGGTTAAGCTGTATGGTACTTGAACAGGGTTAAGCTGTATGGTACTTGAACAGGGTTAAGCTGTATGGTACTTGAACAGGGTTAAGCTGTATGGTACTTGAACAGGGTTAAGCTGTATGGTACTTGAACAGGGTTAAGCTGTATGGTACTTGAACAGGGTTAAGCTGTATGGTACTTGAACAGGGTTAAGCTGTATGGTACTTGAACAGGGTTAAGCTGTATGGTACTTGAACAGGGTTAAGCTGTATGGTACTTGAACAGGGTTAAGCTGTATGGTACTTGAACAGGATTGTAGCTGTATGGTACTTGAACAGGGTTAAGCTGTATGGTACTTGAACAGGATTGTAGCTGTATGGTACTTGAACAGGGTTAAGCTGTATGGTACTTGAACAGGGTTAAGCTGTATGGTACTTGAACAGGGTTATAGCTGTATGGTACTTGAACAGGGTTAAGCTGTATGGTACTTGAACAGGGTTAAGCTGTATGGTACTTGAACAGGGTTAAGCTGTATGGTACTTGAACAGGGTTAAGCTGTATGGTACTTGAACAGGGTTAAGCTGTATGGTACTTGAACAGGGTTAAGCTGTATGGTACTTGAACAGGGTTAAGCTGTATGGTACTTGAACAGGGTTAAGCTGTATGGTACTTGAACAGGGTTAAGCTGTATGGTACCTTGAACAGGGTTAAGCTGTATGGTACCTTGAACAGGGTTAAGCTGTATGGTACTTGAACAGGGTTAAGCTGTATGGTACTTGAACAGGGTTAAGCTGTATGGTACTTGAACAGGGTTAAGCTGTATGGTACTTGAACAGGGTTAAGCTGTATGGTACCTTGAACAGGGTTAAGCTGTATGGTACTTGAACAGGGTTAAGCTGTATGGTACCTTGAACAGGGTTAAGCTGTATGGTACTTGAACAGGGTTAAGCTGTATGGTACTTGAACAGGGTTAAGCTGTATGGTACTTGAACAGGGTTAAGCTGTATGGTACTTGAACAGGGTTAAGCTGTATGGTACTTGAACAGGGTTAAGCTGTATGGTACTTGAACAGGGTTAAGCTGTATGGTACTTGAACAGGGTTAAGCTGTATGGTACTTGAACAGGGTTAAGCTGTATGGTACTTGAACAGGGTTAAGCTGTATGGTAACTGAACAGGGTTAAGCTGTATGGTACTTGAACAGGGTTAAGCTGTATGGTACTTGAACAGGGTTAAGCTGTATGGTACCTTGATGGTGTAAAACAACATTTTGTTTCCAGCCTTCCTCCTTTGGATTCCTTGTGTAGTCATGGGGACTAAATCCTACCGACTGTAACCTAATCCAAAGAAACATTTTATTACAAATGACTTGTTATTATTTCTGAGAATTCATCCGCAGTTAAGAGTTACAAATCTGTTTCCTCCGTGGAAGAGTCTGTACAGTTATAGTCATGGTCAGACCACCAGGAAACCATAATGTAGATGATTGGAGGGACTTCAGAAAACCATGCATCTTTTATGGCTCTGCCAGTCAAAATATATGGATCCCATAGACATGTAATGCAACTAACACTTAATTTACCCTCCATTTCTACCAGCTTGTGTCTAAGCACAGATATAGATAACTAATGTAACAGTGATCAAACCGGAACGCCCAGAAGTTAACTACAGTTACTATTTCTGCTGGACACCTCTGGCAATTCCTTTGTTGTGTCTAAAAATACAAGGTCCCTATGGTCCCTCTCGGAAAAACTGATGCTAATTTTTTTTTTTTTTCTTTCCCGTCTCTGATTTACATTCAAGCTGAAGAACAGACTATGCACTGTATCTATCTGCATGTAGAGGTTGTAGTGAGAGATGCTAACGGATCCCTGCTAAATGCTACTGTATCTCCATGTAGAGGTTGTAGTGGGAGATGCTAACGGATCCCTGCTAAATGCTACTCTATCTCCATGTAGAGGTTGTAGTGGGAGATGCTAACGGATCCCTGCTAAATGCTACTCTATCTCCATGTAGAGGTTGTAGTGGGAGATGCTAACGGATCCCTGCTAAATGCTACTGTATCTCCATGTAGAGGTTGTAGTGGGAGATGCTAACGGATCCCTGCTAAATGCTACTCTATCTCCATGTAGAGGTTGTAGTGGGAGATGCTAACGGATCCCTGCTAAATGCTACTCTATCTCCATGTAGAGGTTGTAGTGGGAGATGCTAATGGATCCCTGCTAAATGCTACTGTATCTCCATGTAGAGGTTGTAGTGGGAGATGCTAACGGATCCCTGCTAAATGCTACTGTATCTCCATGTAGAGGTTGTAGTGGGAGATGCTAACGGATCCCTGCTAAATGCTACTCTATCTCCATGTAGAGGTTGTAGTGGGAGATGCTAATGGATCCCTGCTAAATGCTACTGTATCTCCATGTAGAGGTTGTAGTGGGAGATGCTAACGGATCCCTGCTAAATGCTACTCTATCTCCATGTAGAGGTTGTAGTGGGAGATGCTAACGGATCCCTGCTAAATGCTACTCTATCTCCATGTAGAGGTTGTAGTGGGAGATGCTAATGGATCCCTGCTAAATGCTACTGTATCTCCATGTAGAGGTTGTAGTGGGAGATGCTAACGGATCCATAATAACACGAGACAGGAGAAAAAGCCAACCACTCAGTGCTTCTTCCGAGGCCTCTAGAGGCGACATGATCTCATGTTATCCAGGTTTCCCTGAAGCATTAAGGCAGCCAGTGCCATATCTATGAGACCTGGATTGAAAAACTCATATTTTTCAGTCACACCGCTAAATTATGTATCACAGAAGCAGAGTGAGTCTAATTTAAAAAGAAGTTGCCAGTAGCTGTGACTGGAACTGGCTTTCAGATACACTGTTGTTTTACTGATACCTGGCTTTTCTTGTAGGTCTGTTCAGTGGGAGGGTACTAATTTACCAAATTATTTATTTGATTGATCGTTGACACTGTTGGGCTTGGCATTACCGTGCACTTCTTCCAGGCTCTGACTCAAATGGTACCCTAATCCCTATATGGTGCACTACTTTTCACCAGGGCCCCACGATGTAGACGATAGGGTGTCAATTGGGACGTACCCCCTGTGTCCTGGCCCACATCCAGTGATTTGTGACCTCCGTATGCTGCCCTGTGTGTAGTCAGCATTCAATGGGAGGGTACGTAGTGATATTAGACACATGAGGAGGAGCACTGTGTGCTCTGGTCATTGATTATAAAGTATAGCTGAGGTGGTCAACAACAGCACATAACCACTTTCCCTAATTCACAGTCAGTGTTGAGAGAGAGAGAGAGAGAGAGAGAGAGAGACAGAGAGAGAGAGAGAGAGAGAGAGAGAGAGAGAGAGGTCACGATCAGATGAGCTCCTGCATTTTTCAGCATTTTCTTTAAAAAAGATAGATTTAGAGTTAGATAAACTTGGATTTTTTGTCAGGAACACATACAGGATGCTACCCTCTACTACATAACCTTCACTTCAAATCAAAACTCAAAACCTACAACCTGATTTTGGACGGAATTACGGAATCACCTGGAAGGTTCACATCTACCAAGGATGAATTATTCTATACAGCAAATTCTCTGGAAAACAACAGAAACCTGAAAACACCACCCAACCTGGAACTGAGTGAGTAATGTTTAGTCTGAAACTATATTTTATTTCCAAAAGCCAAGAAGAAAAATACATGACATTACTTTATAAGGACTGAATGGTAACATAATTCTGCCAAGCTTGATACAACTTCAACTAGCACTTACGTGTCAAGTGAGAGGTGTCAAAGCCCATTAGCCCAACAATGGCAGTAGAGTCGAATAGTCTACCCCAACCAAATGGAGAGGCCTTAGAAGCTGCCTCCCGCTGTTCAGAGGTAATTAAAATACAGTACCCTGTGAGTGTAAAGAATGATAAGGCAAGAAAAGATCACAAAATGAAGCTCCTTATGGAAAATCAAGAGACACTTTTTGCTGACTATTACAAAAATGGGAACATCAGCAACCTTATCTTCCACACAAACCATCCCCTGGCATGGCACAGTGCTATATTAGCACACTACCCCTCTGTTAAGAAAGGGGGGGTTAACGAGGGGTGGAAACTCAGGATTCTTGACAACGAGGACGAGGAGTCAGCTAACATAAATCTTTATAAGTCTGGAACAGTAATGGTACAGGGCAACCCCAAACAGTTTCAGCTGGACTTTCACCTAATCAAAGATTTAGCCCAGCAGGAGAAGCTCTCCCTTGATAAAGATACCCCCACCCCAAGCGGGTCAGACCAGACCTCTTCATCACATAACCCCACAGACGAGCAACCCTCAGCAGACAGTCAACCTCCCAGCACAGAGTACTTCTCCCCCATTGAAATGAAGGATACATTCACCCAGCTGGAGGTAAGGCAGGTGGAGCTGGAACAGCAGGTGATTACACTCCAGTCAGCACAGACCCAGACAACAGTCCAGCACAACAACACCCCTTTAACCAATCCCGGAGTGCTGGAGGTGGAGAGAGACATATCTGCACTCTGGACAGTGGTGAGACAACTTCAACAGGAGAAAGAGCAGAAGCAGGAGCAGGAGCAGAACAGAGCACTAGAGGAGAGGATCAGACTGCTGGAGGAGAGGGAGAGGGGGATGGAGGAGAGGATCAGACTGCTGGAGGAGAGGTGGAGGGGGATGGCATGTGACAGAGAACAACCCACTAGGGAGGTGGCCATCCCCACAGAGACGCCAGCAGAACAGCCCACCTCAGCACCCGACAAAAGTCTCAACACCACAGCAGAACAGTCCACACCAGACCCTGACCATAGAGTCGACATCACAGCAGAACAGTCCACATCAGACCCTGACCATAGAGTCGACATCACAGCAGAACAAACAAAAGAAAAACCCCAAGCCCAGCAGCTCTCACTCCCTCTGAGCACCCCCCCTGTCAGCCACCCTGATAGCCCTCCTGACAACCCCCCCACACCCACTGAGGACAAACACAAGACACAGATTGTCCTCCTTATGGACTCAAATGGGAAATATATAGAAGAAAAACAACTTTTTCCCAAACACAGTGTGTCTAAACTCTGGTGTCCAAACACCCAGCGCGCCCTAGACCTTCTGTCTGAGGACAAACTAGGCTCACCCAGCCACCTAATAATACACACAGGCACAAACGACCTGAGAGCACAGCAGGAAAGGGTGGCCACAGCACTGAAGGGAGTGATTGAAAAAGCTTCTTCTACTTTCCCCAACGCACAAGTGGTTATCTCCACCCTGCTACCACAAAAAGACTTCCACCCTGCTACAATACAGCGGGTAAACGCAAGCATTTCCCGTGACTGTGCCTCAAAACCAAATGTCTTTCTGGCCCACCACTCCACCCTGGACCTGAACAGCCTCTATGACCAGGTCCACCTCTACAAGGCAGCAGTGCCCACCTTTGCCCGGACTCTAAAGGACATCGCTCTCAAACGCAGCCCCAACACTTCACACAGGAGCAACAGATCAATAGACACCCCACCCAGACCAGCGAGACACCCTCCAAGACCTTCAGGACCCCCCCCTGGACCTACACATAGAGGACCCACGCCAAGAGGACTTACATCCAGACCACAGCACCCCCAGACACATCCACACCCCCACCCCAACCAATCAACACCCCCCCACATCAACCATGCCCACACCCAATTTAGGCCCCCTCAGATCAGACCTATGCCACTCCTGCCCACCCCATGCACCCCACCCCCGCAAAGAGGGCATCAACATGGAAGTCACACATACGCCCAGGTAGTGAGCGGGCAAACAGGCCCAACCCCCACTCTTACACTCGCCCAAGCCAACGGCATGTACCAGATGCTCAGCAGGCTCTGCTCACACTTACTGGCCTGAGGCCAAACCACGACCAACAACATTGGACACTTTATGGAACAAAAAGCCTTCACTATATCATCCTGGAATATCCAAGGCCTGAGGTCATCTGCCTTTGGCCTAAAGAGCAGGAACCCGGACTTCACCAAAGAAATCGGTAATGCAGACATTGTCATCCTGCAAGAAACATGGTATAGAGGAGACGGACCCACTGGTTGCCCTCTAGGTTACAGAGAGCTGGTAGTCCCATCCACCAAACTACCAGGTGTGAAACAGGGAAGGGACTCAGGGGGAATGCTAATTTGGTATAGAGCAGACCTAACTCACTCCATTAAATTAATCAAAACAGGAACATTTTACATTTGGCTAGAAATTCAAAAGGAAATTATCTTAACAGAGAAAAATGTCCTCCTGTGTGCTACCTATATCCCCCCACTAGAATCCCCATACTTTAATGAAGACAGCTTCTCCATCCTGGAGGGGGAAATCAATCATTTCCAGGCCCAGGGACATGTATTAGTCTGTGGCGACCTAAATGCCAGAACTGGACACGAACCTGACACCCTCAGCACACAGGGGGACAAACACCTGCCTGCAGGTGACAGCATTCCCTCCCCCATATGCCCCCCTAGGCACAACTATGACAACATAACCAACAAAAACGGGTCACAACTCCTGCAGCTCTGTCGCACGCTGGGTATGTACATAGTCAATGGTAGGCTTCGAGGGGACTCCTATGGTAGGTACACCTATAGCTCATCTCTTGGCAGTAGCACTGTAGACTACTTTATCACTGACCTCAACCCAGAGTCTCTCAGAGCGTTCACAGTCAGCCCACTGACACCCCTATCAGATCACAGCAAAAATTACAGTCTACTTGAACAGAGCAATACTCAATCATGAGGCATCAAAGCCAAAGGAACTGAGTAACATTAAGAAATGCTATAGATGGAAGGAATGCAGTTTGGAAACCTACCAAAAAACAATTAGGCAACAGCAAATCCAATCCCTTTTAGACAACTTCCTGGGTAAAACGTTCCACTGCAATAGTGAAGGTGTAAACTTGGCAGTAGAAAATCTTAACAGTATATTTGACCTCTCAGCTTCCCTATCAAATCTAAAAATCTCAAATAGAAAACCGAAGAAAATGAACAACAATGACAAATGGTTTGATGAAGAATGCAAAAATCTAAGAAATAAATTGAGAAACCTGTCCAACCAAAAACATAGAGACCCGGAAAACCTGAGTCTACGCCTTCACTATGGTGAATCACTAAAACAATACAGAAATACACTACGGAAAAAGAAGGAACAGCATGTCAGAAATCAGCTCAATGTAATTGAAGAATCCATAGACTCTAACCAATTCTGGGAAAATTGGAAAACACTAAACAAACAACAACACGAAGAATTATCTATCCAAAATGGAGATGTATGGGTAACCACTTCTCCAATCTTTTTGGCTCTATAACAAAGAATAAAGAGCAAAAACATATACATGATCAAATACAAATCCTAGAATCAACTATTAAAGACTACCAGAACCCACTGGATTCTCCAATTACCTTGAATGAGTTACACGACAAAATAAAAACCCTCCAACCCAAAAAGGCCTGTGGTGTTGATGGTATCCTTAATGAAATGATCAAATATACAGACAACAAATTCCAATTGGCTATACTAAAACTCTTTAACATCGTCCTTAGCTCTGGCATCTTCCCCAATATTTGGAACCAAGGACTGATCACCCCAATCCACAAAAGTGGAGACAAATTTGACCCCAATAACTACCGTGGAATATGCGTCAACAGTAACCTTGGTAAAATACTCTGCATTATCATTAACAGCAGACTCGTACATTTCCTCAATGAACACAATGTACTGAGCAAATGTCAAATTGGCTTTTTACCAAATTACCGTACAACAGACCATGTATTCACCCTACACACCCTAATTGACAACCAAACAAACCAAAACAAAGGCAAAGTCTTCTCATGCTTTGTTGATTTCAAAAAAGCCTTCGACTCAATTTGGCATGAGGGTCTGCTATACAAATTGATGGAAAGTGGTGTTGGGGGTAAAACATACGACATTATAAAATCCATGTACACAAACAACAAGTGTGCGGTTAAAATAGGCAAAAAACACACACATTTCTTCACACAGGGTCGTGGGGTGAGACAGGGATGCAGCTTAAGCCCCACCCTCTTCAACATATATATCAACGAATTGGCGCGGGCACTAGAACAGTCTGCAGCACCCGGTCTCACCCTACTAGAATCCGAAGTCAAATGTCT